>NC_060209.1:62775000-63045000 GCF_021130785.1 Homalodisca vitripennis | reverse complement strand
ATATTGAACATCGGTTTAGTAATATTGTACTATCTTGTTTATTTACTTATTTTCATTAAATATATTTGTAATATAGTTACTATCGGAACGACCAAAAAACGCCTAATAATATATGTTAAAGGACTTAACACAGGAGTAGTCTACAAAAATCACCACTAAACTTCACGGGATAAAAATAAGGATACATTAAAATAATTTTAATTTTGTATGCATAACCTCCACACATGACGTAAAAATACATACAAACTACCAAGCGTTTTGGTTGAGTAAGGAGCATTGTTTAACGAAAGAGGAACGGCTGCGTGTCTGAACTACCTTAAAGAAACGTAAGAATGAGCTCATGGCTAAGACATCATATTTTGTGTTTAAGAAAAACTTAATTACATAAATTGTGTATACTATACTATCAACTACATACAATTTGCCTTGAAACATCGTTCAGCTATATCATGTGGAGAATTTAAATTCCAAATCACATAGAAATTTTATCATAAATCCATACATTAACTTGGTACCTATTAATTTTAACTTACTTCTCTACACATTTTAAGAAGACCAGAACACTTTGGATGTTTTATGCCCGTCAATGTTTTTTGTACCAAGCCATGGAGATACGCTATTGCTAGCCAAAGCTCTACCTCGAAAAAAAGTGTGTTAGCAACATCAAAAGCTAGAAGAAGGCTTGATAAGTTTTCGAAACTGAAATTTATACATATAGTTCAGATATGTTCTATTCTAAGTGAGTTTCTATGTGAGTTAATTATGGAATATGTTGAAGGGGATAGTCTGTCTATTACAATAATTTATGATGGAGGCTCATGAAATTATTCAAACAGATATAAGTATATATCTAGTCCTTAATCCTTTAGTGACCATCCTTCAGAAGTTCAAAACTTTTTAAAAATTTTTCATGGTTCCTAGTTAAGAGAATCAGAGGTAAATAAATATTGTACTTACCTTCTATTTTTGGTATTGCGTGGGGGGAAGGCATTTCTGGATCGAGTCAAATTCACGTCAAATATCACAGTTGAGATTGCTTAACCTGATGGCCAGATCAAGATTAGTTATGCATAAAAATTTCGTAAAAACCTACTTCCATTCAACATCGAAAACATTTTTGGAGTCTAAGGCCAATAGTGACTCAAGTTTTTTGTCAGCCCTTTGATTTCCTTCCGGTCTAAGATATTTTCAATCGCATAAGTTAAGTTTACCAGGATATCTATTTATGGAAATTCCTGTTAATATGTTGGGTTGAGGACCCACGCATACGGGGTGTAAAAGTACCATATTCGTTTCCGGTCTAAATTATTCAAGGTGCCACATTATAATTTGTCTTCTTCTTCGGAAATATATATGTTGCTTATAAACAAATGATTTGTTTTTGTATCCTACTTTTACTATAAGATTTCTCTGGTAGCATTATCTGAGTTTGTCTTATTGTCTTGATTATATATATATCAAGACAATATAATCAATGTTTTGTGTGTGTGTGTGTGTGTGTGTGTGTGTGTATTTCTTGTGTTCGCGTGTATGTGACTGAACTCCTTTTAAACGACTGGACCGATTTTGATGAAATTATTTGTGTGTGTTGAAGAAGATTAGAGAACGGTTTAGATTCAAAGTTTGGTCCTATTTAAATAGTCTATTTAATTTTTGAAGATTGCGCTACGACACGTAATATAAATTGACAGCTGTTAACACTTTCAGCTGACGTTCATCAAAGAGGCAGAAACATATGTTTATATTTAAATTTTTGTAAATATTAAATTATTGTAAAGTGCTTAATCAGTAGTGGAATGCAGATTGCAAATACGAAGTTATTTAATTTTAAATTTAGATTGCGCCAATGATTAATAATCCATCTAATGCAATAGAAATGCTATTTATACGCTGTTATAACAACTACCTTATTGTATAAACCTGTAAATGTTTGCACATAACGTAATCTAATCTGGTTAGTTCCTTTAACATTGTGAAGGTTTTTTTTACTGTAGTTATTGAAAATCAAATCGAGATAAAATACTCTTGCCCTAATAATTTAAGCATGTACCCCTAATATATATTTAGCGATCGATAAAAAATATAAAAATCACTTAATCATAAAAAATTAACCTAAGTTAGATTCCGAAACCAACATATGAGAAAGTTGTTTTGGTCAATGTAACAGCATAAATGTATTGTAGAACCGTAAATAGATTAGACTGGGAATGAATTAAAACGACAAGAACAGACTAATATTGACCGCAGCAACTTTTTAGTTATACGATACACTTTCGTCATAGCGATAAAAAGGCTAACTCTTATTGTTACTGAAGCCATCGAAGAACTTTAATAAATTATCATGGAATGTGGGAGGGAAAAACTAATCTTATAAAAAACTGTATCACTTTACGACTTCAGGATCCCAAACCTCTGTTCCTTAAACTTAAATCTAAAGTGGATCAGGAGATTGGAATAGCTTTGAGGTACTATCGATTATCTCAAGACTGTTTATTATGTTATAGAAAAAGAATACGTAGATAAATTGTCCGGTTTCTTAACAGAAAATTGCGTGCGAAGCCTCGGGTAACTGCTAGTTATAATATATAATATAATTTGTATAAATGGTAAGAGTGAGTCCGGGTAAAGCAAGTGCATTGAATATTTGTTCCATGGCGAGATGAGGCTTTGTTATTAATCAATACTATTACCAAATATTATCAGTAATTGCATATAGCAGATTTAATTATGTAATGTAGTTTAATTACAGTGAACCTAATGTGAAACACTATGCATCTATTATATTGTACTAATTCTCAAAGTTTGTTTACTTAAACACTTTTATAGTTTACGTAATGCTAAGTTAATTAAAAAAAATGTGCTTGGTTTTAATATGTATTTTTTTCTAACATCCCACAGTAATAGTAACTATTACATAACATTCAAACTAAGCAAAAATTTAAAACTCATAAATAATACATTTAATAATATTGTTATATAAAAAAACAACATATACCTGTATTATCCTTAAAAAAATAAAGGAGTACTACGTAAAACGAATTTAGAGATCAAAAGCACAACAGTATTGCGTATAGCTCACTAACTAGATTAATCTTGATAAAGTGGAAAGCCCTTATAAAACTGCAATTTAAAATTTCCTCTTGACAGTATTTACGGTTCCTTCTCAAATTAACTTATATTTTCAAACAATAACTACACAGCGAAAATGATTGAAGTGTTTGAATGTAAATTTGAAAATTTACGAATACATTCAATTTATATATTGCCAAAACTCACCTTGGTGCAATTGAAAGTGAGATATATTTTAATAATTCTGCAAGAACTACTTTTTGGACACATCTTAATAGAGAGTACCTGTGTAGTGTTAGGGGTAAAATACTCTTGGCGAATACAGTTATTATAGATTAATTTGAGAAAGTTGTTAGAGAAATTACTATATATTTTACTATCTTATTTAATTTAGATTCTACAGAATTACTTCACATAAGTTTTTATCTGTAATTCTCGATCTTTCTTTAAGTTAATTATTGATTTTATACAGTGCTATTTTTCAATTTTAACCAATTTGTGTGTGGATAAATCATTCTAGGAAATTTCAGAACGGAACAAACCTTAAATCACCTTAAAAGTGATGAACGCTCAGAACATGTAATGCATTTTTTACCCCACGTAGCAAGAGTTTTAAATCGTTCTTGTATACTTTTTTTGCCTAAGAGAAGAAGGTGAGAAACTTCTCATTACACTTAGTCCTGAATGTCCTTTGCCTTGATATTGGATTGTAAGAATATTCAGGATGCTCTGTATATGGGAAGCCTTCTTTCGAGACGTTACTGATGTTATTATCAGTTACCTATAGAATTGAATGTCCATTTAAATCATCCATTTACTTTGTAATAAAGTAGTGACTATTGAAGCTGCATGATTATCTCTAAATTCTTAAGCTGGATGGTTACGTTATCGTATACTAAAATTAATAATACTAAGTAGTTGTCGTGTGTTATTAATTAATTGACAAACTAAATGGCATCGGACATTATATATTAAATCTTAGGTTACTGCATAGCCCACAGTTATGATGGATGCGAGTGTAAAAATGCTCAACAATATACAAAGCCACGGAAAGTGGAGAGGGCTAGTTAATATTGAACCAATACCTCATAACAACCATATCTATTCAGATCCACTCGTGTGTAAAGCGTTTAGCCGAGCATCAAAGACATCTCGTGGTTGTATAGTGCCTAAGGCCTGCATCCTGAGATTGAATGTTAATTAGATTTCTTTTAAGAAGCCTACATAAACGTTTCGTAGTTCTTTTAGTCAACTTGTAATGGCAAAATATCATATACTCTGGTATATTTGTTAAACAGTAAGACATTTTTACAAGTACAAATGATGTCAAACAAATCTGAAAAATACTAAATTTTAAGAATAGAAGAAACAAGCTATGCATGTTACAACGTTTGAAAAATAGGTGAATATTTGTAATTAATAAATAGTAACAGGAGAAAAAAAAAATTGTTTAGTAAAATTTATTTGGCAAAATATAGGTAAAATTAAAAATATAATTTTTCAGAGTCCACGAACATAGCCTTGGTAAAGAATGACAGATATCTAGAATTTGGCTGGTGAAAATGTGGGTTTAACGGTTGACAATTAATTTCTCTAGCCTTGTGATTGCATAGTTGGAAGCCGATCACGGGCATCGATAATGAGGTAGTTTTCGTTAAGGATAGAGTCGGTATGAAAACTCCAACTCGAAAATCTTGGTGTCTTTTTGACTGTTCAGAAGATAATATTAGTGGTAATCTCTTTCGTTCTTTTCATACCCATCCTGCATGGGATTTATTGTAATTAAAAGTTCTATAGTCAACTTACAATGGAAAATTAGTTGTCAACTAATGTTTGATTTATTTTAGAGGGAAGTTTGAATTATTTTTATACAAAGGAAATAAGAAGGACTCGGAACATACTAAAAACCTTTAAACGCTACATTGCAAGACACATTGTTGATTATTAAATCGCTAGACGTACTACACTCGATTGTGAATACTTAAGACTAGCAATGATCTCCTAAGCCTTTTAAACTCAAGATTCAGACTATGAATTTATTTTGCAAGGGTGGACTTTGAAGATCGTAGCTCTGTAATTTATGGCCCATGTCGTCCTTAGATTTCAAATTCAAAAGATGTATGTCCGTAAATGCGTTTATGGCGTACTTCTAACAACCAGCCAGGATACGAGAGGAGCAAATCAGAGTCTCTCGCAGAAGTCCGACGAGGAGGCAATACGAGTGACTGTGGGTATGGTGGCTGGGCGCAACTTGTAAACTTGTTAAAAATTACTAATTCTTTTACAAGGCCATGAGGTTAAGCATGTATCTGAAATATGGAATCATAATGTTTAGATAACAACAAACCATTTGTCAATGCCTTTCTTACACAATAACCTAAGAAATAACGAGTAGCTAATTGATATAAAACCTGAGAAATTGCATTAAATAGATCTCTTTAAATCAATATTTCCTATTAAGGAAAAGTTACCAAATGGTAACACTAGGCCTTATATGTTTTGCCCAAGTACTGTGCCGTATAAATAGTTAGGGATGTTTATAGATAAGTTTAGCAAGTAACGTTTAAAAAGGAAACATTTTCACCTCTGATATAAAACCTTCTTGCACAAATGTTAAGTTTTATTTTATCTCTTTACAAGAAAATTACGCCAGATTTCAGGTGTCAAATCTGTGACGGCCTCACATTCCTGACGTCGTGTGAAGAGGAAGGTAAACTGGAGCTAAACTGAACATTCCAACTACATATACTCATCCTACAATAGTTAGATATATGAACAGAATGAAATGTCATGATTTAAATTATATAATAATTGCAGACTTGTCCTGTCACGGTATAGAACTATTAAAGCCCAAATTTAGTTACACCATAGGATATTATGATTTTATGGTTTATTCAATTTGCGTTAAAAACTGCAACAACAAAACTTAATTTTAAAACTATTTATTGAGAAAAGACCTCCTTGTATTAAATTTTACGTTAGAAGTGATAATTCTAGTCCCTTTTGTGTAATGCATACTAATTTATGGGCTAATCATATTAATAAAAAATGTTATATTTGTTTTTTTAACGTTACATGGAGCCTGATCTTGTGTGTGTTTAAGTCAAACAACACTATTAATCTTATTACCAACAACTATGCCGTGAATGTCTTGTATTTAATGTATCATTTTTATACCATTGAAATACATTTTTAATAAAGAGTTGTAAATGGGTCTGTTGTTTTTTTATCACAAGACCTTCATAGCAGCGTTCTAGTTAAATTTTATATTATTTGATTAGCATTTGTGACAGAAAACTTAACAAATTTATCAATTTTATTCAAGCATGAACCAAATAAGGAATATATTTTAACAGTATTATACATTTGATGCAGTATCTTTCTTTAAAAAATCTTAAATGCAGTACTAGAAACAACGTTAATTTGTTATAGAAAATGAAACAAAAAACAAAATGGTAGTTTGTGTGAAATAAAAACCAGAATTAACACTAAGGCGTTCAAATATAACTTTCAATCTATCAACTGGAAGCTTTTCAAATTAGTTGAGAAATTTTCTATTTGGTATTATAATAATCCTTTTTTAATTATTCAGGATTCTGATATGTCTTCTGATTATCTTATATAATTTAACTTGTAATCACGAACCACCTTAATTTATACCATATATATATATATATATATATATATATATATATATATAATATTTCCTGAGGCATTTCAACAGCAAAACTATCATCATCAGACATTTCACCAAAGGAAGGATTATTAGTGATTGAGTTCTTTGTTCCTTAAATTTTCCGTTCCGTTTTTGTCTGTTCTTTGACAAAAGGCATAGTATTTAAATTAAACTAAATTCAAACCAAGATAAAAGGTATAGCCAATTAGGATAGTTCAATAAGTCTAAGATGAAAGAAAAAAATCTACTCAGTGGTTGCTGGGTTGTGGTATTGTATCTATGCAGGCAAAATAGTGGCCGTCTAATATTAGGATCACGCCTGTAGTATCAGTAATTGGGGCATGGGTAACTCAGTGTGGAGCGGCTGGCTGAAGTGGGATTCACTGCGCATGCGGGAACTTAGCGACCTGGACTGTGGTATCTCATCAATTTGTATAGTGATATTTATAAGTACAGTCTCATTCTTCAAGATTATAAATGTAACGCTGTTTAAGATCCAAGGTAATTTATTATGTAGAAATATAACTTATACAATATATATTTTTTCATGTTGTCTATATGAGAACAGGTTGAAAACTATTCATCGTCGAATATACGTTGAGGTACGGAATTCAAAATTTGATATATTGTAAATTTTAACATTACGTACATTTTAAATAGTACAAAAATGTGCATAATCATTGTATCAGTTACCAAATATTAATTGGATTTTATTAGTCATATTAATCGTCTAATATAAATTTTATCTCTTAACTTTCACAAGTAATGTCGTAAAACATGTTGCTTAAGAATGATGTATTAAGACTTATGTATTAAGACTTTATGTTGTATGTATAAAGATAAAGTGTCGCAGCAAGTAATACTTCAAACGCACGGAAGTTATTACGCCGACGGTTGTATTAGAAGACTGCAGAATATATGGTATGTTAAATCCTATACCTAGTTGTGTATAGGATCTCTTAATACGCGCTAATAATTAAATAGAAATTCGTTTCTGACAACTTCACAAACAGCGCACATTTTCATTTCTAAGATACAATTTTTCAGTATTATGAACCTCTGAAGCCCCGAGCAAGTCTGGTAATTTGAAGCTTGCCAATGACTTTAAATCCCTGATGTTACAGAATAAAATTTATGTACCTTCAAAAACCAATTGAATGTTCATAATATACTACATAACTGTAGCAATTGACACTTAATCTCGCTATTACATGCTTTGTTTATCGAAAAATTACTTTATTGATTTTTTTAAATATATACATGATACTAATTGTCTTTTCAATTCCAATTTTGATAGAGTATAGATAACACGTTATAAAAGAATTGTTGTCTATCACTAAATTGGGACTTGCGATCTGACCATCAAAACTGGTAAATAGAAGAGGCGAGAGGCAAATAATATTATATAAGTACACACTGGCTTTTTGAAACAAACACATAGATGGAGGTGGATATGATAATTTATCAAAAGTGTTAAAATATTATGAAATGATAATTATCCCTTTGAATATATTTTTCTTAGCTTAATATACTTAACCCTGATCTTTAGACACATAAATAGTTGGTATTCCACCGTCAGACAACTGTAGTATACAAGGAGACTGAAAGTCATTAATTGTTTATCCTGTATATAATTAGCTGAAACTGAACTAGTATTTATTTAATTGTCTTTAAGTGGGTTAAGCTAAAAAAATATACTGTGTAAAACAAATTTCATTTCATATTTTACCTGTTTTGATTAAATTTTATTTCAACCTCCACCAACTCTTATGTGGCCGACTACCAATTTATTTCTTGGGGAATATTTAGGTATACATTTGAATAAAGCCAAGCTTTAGTGAACATACAACATGAATTGGCTCTCGGCTCCTAGACCGTGTTAAACAAAATACCTCTGATGGTTGTAACTCAGTATGAAATGGCAAATACACAGGCATTTTTTGTGGGAGAGGGTTTCTTTCTAGATATTCATATAACAGTTTACCACGCAGAATACTATCAGAAATTAATTTAATTGAACAAATATAGTCATGTTTTGTACAAATAGTTGTATAATTGAATAGTATGAATCTATTTCAAATTAAACTCTACTTATAACAGCAATAAACTACATTTAAAACGATTGAGTTGTTTTAGGACATATAACTGTATATTATTTTATAAAGTGAATGCTTCAGTATTGTTTATATAGACTTGTTTTAAAGAGTCTAGCAGCAAACTCGGCTAGGAGAGTTTATATATTTCATCACAGAGGATTCCACAGGTATTATTATTATAACAGGCAAAATATTATATTTTGTAGTAAAATATACAAAGTATTTATTTTCACGTAAAATAAATCGGTAATATCATACAACAGTAAAATGGAAAAAAATAGATCACTATCCACTATAACTATTATGAGTTTAAGTAATATATTAAGGGCTTAGAGTTTCTTTTTATATGCTTCCATTACACCCATATATATATATATATATATATATATATATATATATATATATAGTGTAAATCATATTAAGTTATTATATTTATACTAGTATATCCTCGATGACATAGTAAAACTAACGAGTTATTGCGTTTATTCATAAAAGGATTACTTTTCCATAAACAGGGGTTTTGAACTACTCTTTAATGACTAATAACATTTTTGAGACATATCAATGATTCTATTTGTCTTAAGAAGTTACTTAACTTTAATTAGTAAGTTAGTGTCAGTAACTGCTATGTTTTATTTTTATAATTTGATAAATTATATTAATAATTGATTCTAATTTATCATAATACTCCAATATTGAGAAGTTTGGTATGATTAATCGTATTTAAGTTATTCATATTAGTTTGTAAATAAAATCTTCAACAATTGTTTATGAACGTATATAAAATACTATCAGCTTTTAATCGAGTTTTGTGAATTGTATTCATCAAGTTTAAACCAAAACATGTGACGATATATCAACTAGTTTACAGGTTTTGGCAAACAGTAATTCAAACCCTATTGTGAAATTAGCTGTTGTTGTTTTAATACATTCTAACAAATGATATATTATTATCTAAACCTATAACAATATACTTTAAGTAAATTGACATATTTATCTCATTAAAATATATACCAGTTTTTTTTAAGAATTACCTATGATTGTATAGGCTCCGTCAGAAAGTTAATAATAAATATTAACATTATAAATTTACAGTAACTTCCCTGTGAATAATCAAAGAACTCTACGGCTTTCCTAAACATTAGCACTGAGTTTCATTATACTCTCTAGCATACAAAAATTGTAACAAGGCTCATTAGTTTTTAATAATCCTAATTAATATCTCATTATCTAGTTTTAGTACTCCAACCGATATTCTTCGGTTATTTTAGAATCAGTCAAACAACCAAAATATTTTTGTATTGCCAAAACGAAACCAATAACATATACCTCGAAGTACTATCTTATTAAATTTAGTTTACCCTAACAAATTTATAGTTTATTGATGTTTTAATAATTACTACTATTTTATCATCAAACAAGATTTGACTGACATGCAGTTTAAATGAACCAAAAATGACCAAATGGTACATGAAGCTTTTTCGCAGAATAAATGAGGCCATATTTTTTCTGATTGACTTAATTACTTCATGTAAGGGTTTAGCTAAACCATTACTATAAAAGTAAATTATTCAAAGTAAGTGTCACTTTGAGTCTCAAATTGATATCATTGTAGCCTGGCTTTATTTGCTTTGTTATTTCTACAGGTAAATTAGGTAATATAATGTGTAAGCATCTGTTATTTTTAATAAACTTAAAATAAAATATCTTCTTTATATATACTTAAAATAGTATATAGATTAATATTTCGATGTCCTTGAATATTTATATTATTGTATCTTTAACTACGTCAAAATCCAATGTTTAGGTTTACTTTCATACTCGTATTACTACGATTCTAGTCTGTAATAAAAGAGGTTGATATTGTTTAAGAAAACAAGACAAGTCTATTATAGAATTCTATAATAAATTTATAAATTAAACTTCTTCAGATAAATAGATGATGTATAAATATATAAAACTAATCAGGAAGTAAAATATTGTGAAGATTATAAACAAATAAATCAATAAAACGAAATACAATATATCAGCCGCATAAGATACACGAAATTGACGTTTGTAAATAAAAGGATATTTTGAGTGAAATTCATTAAAGAATTTATTGTAGATTTTCACTCAAAAGCTCATTAAAGTCGCTGATAATTAAAAGGCATTGATGATGCTCGTCATTCACAACATTGACAACAACAACTCATTGTTGGCAGGGATGAAATACAAGTCTAATGGGTTTGTTCCATTTAGGTCTTACCCGGTTGTTTCTATTTGGAACTCTGAAGAGTCACAGGTTGTAAACAAAAAGTATTAATTACCATATTTACAATTTCGTAACCAAAGCTCTCATTGATTGGAAGTGTTTTTAACAAAATATCAATTATTAATTTCAGATTCATAATCTTAAGTATCACAGTAATAATTAATTACCAGGTGCGAACAGAAAAAATAATATTTAAAACATATTACTCAGTTTTAACATATAACAGTAGAATTTGATAAACAATTGGTTTAGATGTTCATATGTGAGTGTGTGTGTGTGTGTGTGTGTGTGTGTTTGTGTGTGTGTGTACACATATTATATATTATCAAATTAATTTATCTACAGTCAGAAATTGTTATATGGAAAATACATATAAAAGGTATCTGATTAAATGAAAAGAAAATCGCGAACCAATATTTCAGTTCTCAAACACGTCAGAATTCGGAATGGAAACAATATGGACTGAAACTGTGAATGAAAAACCCCATTGGATTTTAAAAACCAACGATGTGTCCCATCTTTCACTACAATGATTTTTTTGTTATTAAAATTTTGACTGGCGAGTACCAGTGGTGTTTATAGTGGACAATTACGAAATATTTTTATGATTCTGCTATATAGGCTTACAAAAAAATCCTTATGTTTGAATAGTCTAAGGTAGAACCGAAGAAACTAAAAAAATACTTAACTCCTTCACTGCTGGTCTATAAAGACTGATCATAACTATTCTCATAGAAACTGGGAGTGCCGATGTCCGAGCGGTCTAAGTCGTTGGACTTTGAGTCTGAGCTACAGATAATACAGGTTCAAATCTTGTCTGTGACCGTTGCATATTTTATCAGTATCACCTCGTACAGTATTGACTCTCCTCCTTATGTTGTTTGATAAGATCCTCGCACAGGCCAGTGGCGCATGACAACGGACAGAATAAGGCTTAAAAGGGGATCGGCCCCTCCTTAAAAACATCCTTAACTTTTCCCGTAATCAACGTAATAATAAAAATGAAAAATTTAACTGAAATTAATTGAGTCATAACGTCAATTTGATAAGTTTCTATTACATACAACCTTATATTAAATATTGACACACAGATAAGTTAAATAGTTTAATATTAGTGATTCCAAGGCAATAAAAGAAATTATCCTATGCACTATGCAAGTTTAAGCATTATATAGAATAATTATATTATGAATGTATAAGTTTTATTATTGATTAAGTCAATGTTTGCAGCCTACAATTTGCATCAACCTCAATGAAATAAAGAATTACTAGGCTAGTACGTCATAAATGGCGGAGAAATTACAATAGCCAACATAAGTTTCAACAGAATTACTAAATTGAAGCAGGGAATATTTAACGACATAGTAACGATGGATAACTCGTGAGTTACACAATGTAAATACATTACACGGACTGGCTAAACGCATTAAGATTGTATACCAACGTGATCGCAAAAAGTCAATGAGTTTACTGACTGTTTATTACCAACAATGCATTGCATGTCCCGGTAGAAATATTGATTTATTATTGGATTCAACTAAATATTTTAAATAATACAACCCTATATTTTTTCACGTTGCCTCATATGTATTCAACTTAAAGTATTGTTCAATAATCGTTCCTCTGCACACACACTTGACAGTGTAATTTGTCTACATGGCTGGGCGATGTAGATCATTGCCAAACAGAAAACATATTAAGGTTCAATTTATAACACAATTCCATTCTGAAAATCTAGGAAATTATCAATTTCATAAAGAATTATTATGTCAGTAATAGTCCCTTATGACCTATGTAAATGTATTTATGATATGAGTATAACTACGATTATCTGAAAAGTTAGAAACATTGCAACGATATATATTTATTATCAGCAATTATTTTACTATAAATAGCCAAATATTTTGAATAATTACTTTATATTTGTTTTAGCTGGAAACCTTCTTCTGTGTTGTTTAGTAGTTACTCGACAATTTCTTGTCATACTAACACATCAAAATGTTCATACAGTTAAATTCCAGGCAACACTGAAGACCATACCTCGAACTTGGCATAAAGTTAGCAAGGAATATATATACATATTCCGTCTGAAAATACTCTATGAACCGCAGTCCTTTTTCATAGTGTTTTTTCCCACATGTAATTCTGTAATTAAACCGGAATTCTGTAATTCAAGTGCAGTGCTGTGACAAAAGTTTAATGCTGTAATTCAAGTAAAGTGCTGTGACTAAAGTGGAGTGCTGTATCTTAAGTGCAGTGGTAAATATACTATACAGCACAATTATTACACACAGTCACTTATCCCTGCTCCTTTGTTTATTCATGAAATTCAGGTATTTTACGAAATTTTACAGATTTTTTCAACATCGTATTTGCTATACCCTTTTCGAGTAGTTGCCTGTATATTACGAACTCTTTTGTAATATTAATAACCATAGTGTAGATTTGTGATTTTATAGTACGTTGTGATTTTATTTAGTAGTTTAATAGCATCTTTCTTATAGTCCAGTAGAGATTTATAGTTCAGTTTTAACGTCAATAATATGGCGTCTGCCAATTTTATTTTGATGGATACTAAACTGTAATATTTTAGAGTCATCGCTTTCATTGCGTTTGAATAATTTTTTATCTGAATATTTTATCTCTTAAGTGAAACACGATACTTTGGAAGATAATTCTATGTATAATATCGGCTATGACAAGTGGCGAAATATTGGAACTAACGTTGAAGAAATTTAGATACAAATCTGAACTAATAGGATCTACCACCATTTATTACAGGTAAAGGACGTTTATGAAGTGGTGTCCAAGGGCACTAAATGATGCAGAATAATGATTCCCACATTATCATAGATACTGTCCGATATGGTGAAGGGAGCAATGACGTCACATAAACAGGGGCCATCTCGGTAATAGAGTAGTTATACATCATGTACATACAACCAGGAGTGTTGATCTCCCAATTAGCTTTATGTCAGGGTTTAGTTTTGATTGAACTGTAACGCTTCAATTTATGCGTATCCTGCAGTATATTACGTATAAGATATTACGTAACGTTTCAAATTATTCAGATAACACAAGATCTAATTTTAAACTTGTACCGACAAATTTATTATACTCTATCGTTTTGGTTTATTTACATAAATTATTTGAACTGCATTTTTAAATTCATGTTGATAATTTGGACGTTTTTGAGTCAATTTTATATAGTTATATTTATTTTTTTATATTTATTAACACTAGCAGTTAACCACGTCCTCACACGCAATTTCATAGGTTTTTCATCTGTAAGAGCATTTCTGATTCCAGTAAATTATATTTTTGACGCCTATACTGAATTTGAATTCCTCCCATGATCAAAACAATGTGATAAAATTTATATTTATGGCAATTTTAATGTAATCCATTCTCACATTTATTTGTTCCAAAGTTGATTTTGCTTCTTTTCGAATCAAGACAAAACACATCTTCATACGTTTCATAACACCCTTTTAAATGTACAGCAAAAGTTACACTACATTGCTTCTTTTAACTGCACTGCTTCATTGCAGACAATTTATTAGGCGTTGCACGTGACCACTACAAACTGGTTCGAGTCAGTTATATTTCCGACGCCCGATTTGAGTTTGCATTGTAACCACGATGAATAAAATACGTCAAAAAGTTTATAATTTTACCCATTATGAATGACTTCTTTATTTGTATGTTTTGTTCAATAGTTTATATTATTTTGCCCGATGAAGAAAATAAATATAAAATTCTAACCATCTTATGTTTTAGGACATATTAAAAGGTAGATTTGTACTTAAATAATTGCCGAAATTGGAACTGAAAAATTATGGTTTCTCATTTACTCTCATAGCAAATTTACTCACTATGAATGCAATCTGACTCGCCGCAGAGCATTGCTAAACGATATTCCCTATGCGCTTTACTCATGCAACTTGCCATCCAGCTTCAAACTTCGTCTACTACGTATAACATATTCATTGTTCATCTAATTCATATCGACTGCATTTACTGCGTAAAATATACTATAATACCATATAATACGTTTACCCGTGATAAATAATATACACATGGAAGTTTTCTTAAGGTTTAAAATCCAACCAACCATAAAGCATTACAAGTAATTGTATTTCATGGTTTATTATTCCAGGGGTGAACTCCTTTTTTCAAGGGGAGATAAAAACCATGAGGTGTAAAAAGATGGATCACATAGTATTAACAATTTATTGAAATTATGCTTGCATAATATTATGTCTATAATGGTTGGAATGAAAATAGATTTTAACCTGCAACTCTGTCACCGTTTACTCTATTAACCTTAACAACAATCTTAACATTTGCTAGCAAAACACTGATACCATGTTTTGTAAGAATTCGTTAAAGTTTCGGCTGTAAACGTTAAGATACGTATACAAATATATTGAATTATAATTATGTTATAAATATTTTACCTAAAAACCCGTTTATTAGCTTAATAATAATAATAATAATAATAATATTTGGTTTATTTTACAGTATTTGATTTGAAACGCGCAAGTCTTCTGTTTCTACGCCAATACAATTTATATTATGATTATATAAATGCAGCAGGTTTTTCAATGAATATTAGGCTAAACACTTTATTAGCGTAACTGATATACTTTTCTGTACTTTAATTACTACCAGTGCTTACAACCACAAAATAACCAAACAAACAGTGTTATGTAACTACAATAAAGCACAAAACTAAATTTCAACACCAAAGTGAAATGGTAACAAAGTTCAAAATATATGAATTTTATCAAAGCTTTTATCTATGGCTTAAAAATAAGCACAACAAGACAACCTTTACTAAATTACACTACACTATTATCGGTGTGGTGGTGCAGACGGTATATTACGATATACCAGGTTATGTACTGGCTAATGCACTCATTACTTGTGGTCTGTCGGCTCATCCCTTGATCACGTTTAATCTGTTGTGTTTTGTCACCTAACAGTAGATTTAAGATATGGTAAATATTAGTTTTTTTAAGAAACTCGGAATTTTCCGCAATTAACAAGTTTAAAAAGAATTTTTAAACAAATAGTTTACTGCAAATTTATATAACATGAGCAGCTACCCGCTGCTTTGCTTAAGTAGGCTATGCCTACTTTAATAACAGGTAGTCATAACCTTTTTTAAATGGCCTAATAAACATTCATGAGTGCAATTTATTATCAGTAGAATATATATATATAAGATTCTGATACATTTCACAATTAATTGGACTTGAATCTATATCAATATTTTATATTGATTATCTCTAATAGGGTTGGTACTAAATTAACCATTTTAGATCATGGTACAAATCCTACCTACTCCTTTATCAATATAATGCAACGATCTAAGATATTTGTTTATTAGGTTTACAGCTATGGAAGTTTTGTTGTTATTTGTAAAGTAGTCTGTGAAATAAATGATTTAAATATAGTCTAACTTTACAAATATTCCTCTTTGTATTAACGTTAATCGGATTTCATTGAATATTTAAAAAAAAAGAATTTACTAAATTCTTTCAGCTATTTTTAGATTTGTCTTTATCACATATTTACCATTTTTTATTCTTAAGGTATAAAGATGAAATCGGAATGCCTTAAATAGCATGGTGTTTTCCGTTCGCAAAAAGATAAGTCACTTTACTAACCAATTTATGTTGTATTTAATTTTTTTTACACAAGTATTTAATGATATAAACATAAGTTTTATATATGACCATGTTTTGGGCCCTTTGTGCTTCTTTATTTACGTTACTTTCTATTACATTTCTAGTGAAAAGAAAAATATATTTTTATTTTTCAATCAAATGTAGTTTGTTTTTCCTTATCAATTCTTTATTATCCATACAACGTTCGTACTTTTTTGAAATCTGCTTATTATTTACATGAATGCATGTAATTTATTTTGGATAGTTTACTACAGGGATACGTTTAAGAAAACAAAAATAAAACTTGAAAAATGTGTCACAAAAATGTCCTAATATAGCTAAATAGCGGTGTACAAAACATAAAATTCAACAGATAGTATTTAAGCCTCATGCCATTTCACGGTTATAGTGGTTAAAGGCAAAAAATACAACAACATTAACATTGCTAACGAGCCATATACTGCAAGACTATGTACAGAGTTGTACTAATCTGTTTGAAAAATGTTAACTACACATGCATCTATTTACTTTGTTTGGAAATAAAGTATATTATTTACTTTCATGCTCATAGATGTCAGGTACTGATCCGTTATACAGTTATTCGGTGGATACTAATTGGTTTTGGGATTGAAATCTCTAAAGAAAATCCGGCTGTCTGTCTATATGTACATTGCCCAGCGTGCGAAAGTTATTGATATAAGTTCTTGCAGGGCTCAAAACATGAGACATGGAAAACTAAAAATTAACTTATTGGATAGATAGGTCAAAATTAGTCCGTCTCTTTGTATATATGACTATTGTACTGTACCTGTGATAACCCTTTATGAAATTACTCTATAAATTTAAAACTTTAAAAATAGCCTCCTCTTTGTCAAAGGCAATCGTCTGATGGTTTTTGGAATTAAATATCAAGTAAATATCTGTCTTTCTTGCTATCTTTCGGTATAGTCATGTTTAATAGCAAATTCGTAAAACTCCAATAACTCCTCTTGGTAAGAGCAATGTTCCTTATTTTATACTATTTTTTATTGTTATATCCTATAGTTCCATACTATTAAATATTTTGATTCAAGTTTACAAATATTATAAATTTTGTCATCGGAATATTTAAAATAAGTTGTAATATTGTTGTAATTGGATGTATAGCTAATCATTTAGTAAATAACCATAATATATATGATAGTAAAACCATAATGTTACGAGATAAATAAATATCGTGTACAGGATTTATGTAAGTTAAAATTGTAGAAGCCACAATGTATGAATGCAACTTTACTGTAGACATAAATCAATCCGAGGATGTCCGAGACTGTGCTTGATTTATGCTTATCCGACTTTACAAACCCACACGTGAGATATCAGAGATGACCATTTTTACGAGAAGGATTATTGGTTTCTTGTCAGTGGTGATATTTGCAGTGAGGATAACAGAGGTTTATACTACAATAAACTATTTACGTTACGAGGTACATATATTTCTATAGGGGAATTCAAACAAGTATGTATATAATCTAAAATATGATGTAGATTTTGGGTTTGTACAAAAACTGTTAATAAATATTACTAATATTACCAAACATATTTATAATAATAATTAAAATCAGAGTTGTTAAAATACAACTTACTAAACCGAAATATAACTAGATCTCTAACTATAAAATATAAGAAAATATCCACACGTGAAGACATAAAAATATATGAGAAAAATCATGCAGGCTGATTATATTACGAATATTTAATTAATAGCAATACAATTTTAATTTCTGAAATGTTTAAATAACTTTTTTTAAATTGACCAGTTTTGTAAAGCAACGTGTCTAGGATGAATATGAATATAGTGTTCTGTTAAACTTTTCCTTGCGATTTTGATGGAGAATCTTACTTAACTCTCATTTTATTGTAAGATTTATGATCGTACAGGAATAATTATTTTCTTCTTTCCGTATATGCCTGATATATGTAGCAAGAATACGTGAGACTGAGAGCCGTTCACTTTGACGTTAAATGTTTTCTTTGAACATTTAATGTTTTTCTATAAACTAACAAAAAGTTGGTAAATATTAACGATAGTTTTACAAAAGTCAGAACTAATGTGGGAGTAAGTAAGCGTGGTGCCTGTTTATAATGCGACATAACAATTTATAATGTGCTGGTATATTCCTGTAAAATTTTTCATATCTCACTCTTTCTTTTCAAAATTGGCTATAAGAATAGTAAGTCTCTAGTGGATATTTTAGTCCAACAACTAGTTGAATACTCAACTTTCTGTATTACTAGAGTTAAGTGAACTTGAAGCAACTATGAAAAGGAAATTATAGTACTCAGTGTTAGTGAATGGTTCCGGGGATTCGTAATAAGCAGAACATTTTTAACCTACTCGTCAAAAAAAAGATATAAAAGTGATAAACCTGTTCCAGCTATACTCGTATATGTGAAACGGCACCTTGCACATATCCTAAAAGGTTAAGAAGTAAGTTGTATAAGAGTAATCCCTATGTTAATATAAAGCATAGTTAATTAAAAGCAAATTATGACTAAGTAACAAGTTAATATTATATAATTTCAAAAGGGATAATAATTTTTTTAAATTTAGAAAATATAAAGTTCCAGCCAATGTATGGCCTCGCAAATATTCTCGTATAAATTTATTGTACATAGCCATAAAACTTTTCTCTCGGTTTCCGTTATCACCTTATCAGTTTTGAGTTGTTTTTAAGAAATTAATAAGAGTAAATTCTGATTTAGTTAAACCTCGTAGCCATTACATACAATATATTGTAAAAGTAAAAGTATTACCTATTAATTGTTACTCCTCAATATTCCTTCAAGCCCGGCTTTATTTATTCAAAAACACAAGTTTCATTATTTACGGACATAATTAGGAGAACTATTTACTTTATTTTGTAATGGAAGGGTACAGGGAAAAAAAGAGCTAAGTAAATTTTTCAAATTTTACGTTATAGCCTTTTTAAGTCTTGAAGACTCTAATCTATGGTCAGATTTTTATAATTATAACATAATATCGATGTTTTGTTAAACCTCAACTTAATGAGTAATTAATCGCAGCGTTTCAGGGTTCTAATGTATTTTAATTTATAAAAAATATAAAATTAAATAAAAAAGTCCCTCTTACTAGTAAAGAAAGGGATAAGTCATGCCATTCCTGGGAATAAATGAGGTAAGTCGCAAGTAACACTGTCGTTACAGTCTAGAAAAGTAATAGTTTTCAATAAAATTTCAACATTATTTTTATTTAAATTATTTATTAATATTAGCTTGTTTAGTCTTGTTATGGTAAAGTCTTTTGGGATTTAGCCATCTCTGTGAGGCAACGACAACAAATACTGCTTAGAGTCCTCTTCACAGAATTTTGAAAGTTGTTTTACATCCTCAAATTTAGCCTTTGAAATCGGTATGAGATCTAAAAAATCACATTTGTTGGAATTACTTTGTTGAGGCCTGCCTTATTGTTCAATTTTAAAAACATGGCAGAACTTAGTGAGATATGTATTGTTCTCATAAACTTTATTTTTCGTAACAAAACACTATTATTGTTTAAATACATTGTGACTTTTTAATTAAATTGTATTTTAAATAAAAATATTCTAAAAAAGTAATAAGTAACATTGGTTTTAGTAGGCTACTTCGTATAACAGGTCTGGGAGTTCAAACTCGTTTTCTGCCAAGTTTTGATTCCTCCGAATCCCCCGATTAGTCACAACAGCAGAATCGAAGTGGCCATTGTAGGAAACTCGGTAAAAAATGAAGCGAGGGTGTGTTTTCACTATTTTCAATTCCCTTACGGGTCGAGTTTTGAAAGGTCACTTTTTAATATAACTTTTAGTCAAGTGCTCAGTACACTGCGTAAACATCGTTTGATTAACTTCAACCACATCGAAGGGCCTAGGTTTGATTCTTGCCTCTCGTAAAACTTCCGCCTATTGTTTAGGGACTTCAAATTTTGTGTTTTGTTTTATAATACCCATATTCTTGTCTGTCTCCATGTATGAGTGTCCCCTTATTGGGAAGCACACTTTGATCTCATAAAATTGTTTTCGATATGCGCCAAACTGTGGAGGAACCTAAAAACTGTGTAATTTTGGTTCTGGCCACCACAAGAGTCACAAAACAGATTCATGCGTCGAACCTTTATGTTTAGAAAATTATACACAAAGTCGTGGATCATTGAACAGTCATCGTCACTACCCTTATTGGCAGTTGTTTCTGGATATGTGTAAAATACACTTTGAGCGGTTGACAGTATATGAATATTAAATGTGTATACAGATAATTGACACCTATAATACACATCGATTGTTGATTTATTAGGAACTTGGAGATTCTTGTAGTAGTAAAAACAGATGGCTTCTTCAAACTCGCTCAATAAGCTTCGAGCTTTTGAATTTCTTTTTATGGTGTAAAACATTTCAGCCTTTATTTTGTGCAACATGTGTTCTGTTTTAAGTTGGTTGAGTTTTGTATTCAGATCGCCGAGTAAACCCACATCAGTTGTAAGAGCTAGGTGAGATTTTTATACCTGTATGTTTTTCATTTTTACAACTTGCTCATCACATTTGCTACACGTGTCTTTTCTAGGATACCCAAAAGATATGTTGTAACCCTCGGAAAAAATTGTCCGATATGATTCATAAGACACAAGCAAATCCTTATACTTTTCAGTATACAAATCAGACATCTTTTTAATACATAAGTAGATTTTACTAGACTCTGACAGGTTATAGTGACCCTTTCTTCCTTTAAACGAGCGAATGTGTTCATTCACAGCGTTAGTTTTTTCCTCACTCAGTTTCCAATGCTTTGAAGAGTGCTTTCCACGCTTGTCTTTCGGCGCAATCCCTGTTGTTTTAAGTCCCTTTTGTAGTACCTCCAGTTTCTTCTTTCCTATTCCATGAAGTGTCAAAAAGGCTTTACGGCATATTTGTACTTCTTTCTTCACATTTGCCTCATTTATTGAAGGGAGAAGCCTCATGGCAATTAGCCTCATTCTCGTTTTTACGAGGTCACCGGTTTTGAATCTCTTATACAGATATTAGTCTGCAAAGGTAGGAATTCTGTTTATCAACTGAGGATAATAAATTGAAGTTTGTAATTATTTTGTTTCTACTATCTTGTGGAATATTTGGAAGCACTTAAGCTGACTGCACCTACAGTCTGGCCCTGTCACATGACTTTGTAAGCTCAGTTTCTTACTAAGCAGAAATCACTTGAGGTTCTCCTCCACGATAATCACTATCGATTTCCATCACTATACTAAATAATTACGTAAAATATAAACAAAATCTTAACCAACTAGAGTTACACAAACATAACCTCAAACACAGTGATAAATGTCCAAGAAGAGTGACAGAACTGAACGCGAAATGGCGGGCTTGTCACTGGTCACGTGACTAATGGTTGACTTGCCTCCTTTTATTACCTATAGCGATCTGACTTAGCCCCTTCTTTTCCTGTACGCTCTATTTACATTAGCTAATTTAAAGGGACTAAGCTCGTATCTTCCCTGTAATATTTTTATGCAAGGAAGCTATCAAGGGAAAATATCGAATGGCATCATAAAACCAGTTTTGAACAAAATCGACTTAGCTCCTTTTTTCCTGTACCCTTCAATTAATATTTTAATTACCCTATTGATTATATATTTATACTTCACTATATTCCACGTTTTATATTCGCATGTTAGTAATGAAGAGCTCAGAACTATTTATTACAAATCCACTGTGCAACATTAAACTGACACAATCGATTTGCCGTTGCGTGTATGGAGAGCCACTGGTTATCACGTGAGCATATTAACCGTGATATGATATCAATAGGCTGTATCCTTTAATGAAGTGCTAATGACAGCACATTGCTCAATAACTCAATACCGGTCCCATTAAACAGAAAAGATAGATATTTATAATTTAGAACAAAAAGTAAATTTGTACATAGGCTGCTGAAAACTTATTTAGTAACTTTTTCCTCTTTTTCCTAAGTATTAGATTTCTAAGGAAGCATAAGCACTCTTTATGAAATCTAATCATTTCATTTAAATTTTTACAAGCATTTTATAAGAATTTAACAACCCAAATACAATATACAGATCAATTTGTATAATATTCCTCTTTTTGATCGTAATGTTCAAATATCACTGTGTTATTGAATGAGGGCTAGCAACGCATCTTACATATGGTGTTAAAGTGAAATTAAGATTTAGTTAGTAGGAAGGGAGTTCGAACTCTTTAAAATATTATATTAAATTAATTGAGCTGCATAATTGAAACTAAGCGAATTTTAAAATAAATCAAAAACCAGACAAATTTTATCCTCTGTCTGCATGTAAGTAAATAGTGTAAAAATTAAATGTTTTTCCGCACGAATTACCTAAAAATAAATTGATTTATAGATATTAAATAATTCACAAAGATTCATTTCTACATAGGCAATATAGATCTTGATAATAGTGTAGTTCTCTGCATTAGAATTTTGTAAGTAACTATTGGCAAAGTCAAACTGTTTACGGAATATCACGATAAGAAGTTAAGGAATACATTATAAAATTGGCTTATTTTATATAACTGTAACGGCTGACAAATTTCATTTTCTGCCTTACGTATCTGTCTGTCAAATTCCTATCAAAGAACGTCTTAAAAAAGTGGTTCTTTGCTATAGCCTTAATATATTTTACAAAAGTTAATTTATTAAAGGATGTTGGTGGATCATGATAGGTGTACCCCTACCTTGTCTTGGATTAAATAAGAATCACACACAAAATTTTGTTATTGAATAGTCTGCACCGTAAGATGAAACATATTTATTAACTTAAACAATAAAATCTAATTTTAGGTTTAAATTTATAGAATACATTCCCTTACTTTTAAGGGAATTCGATTGTCAGCAGCATTACATTGGGTGTAAATTTAATTGAAATCGTATAAAAAGGGTTTATAAATGTACAGTCTTTTTAGGTTAGTAAAAATATTTTACATTAATTAATAATAAAACAATCGTCGGACACAAATAGATAGCTATGTCCGCGTCAAACAAAGGGGAATGGACTAAAACTAGAACTGTACTTTTTAGATCTCTTACATCTTTCTGATATTTTAGTGCAACAGCAAAAAAATGTTCAACAAATTCAGTTCAATTTGGTTCTTTAGATTTCGATTCATTTTTAGGATTGATTTTTAAACGTAAGAATACAGTAGTAATTTTAGTTTCTAATGGAACAGCTAAGGACAGAAAACTAGACAGACAATTATTTTAAGAGTAACTAAAATAGAACAAACTAAGAATTTAGAAAATTACATTCCGACTCAGATAGAAGAAAAGTATCCTTTGGCAAAAAGAAGTATTAAAAAAGTTTGATTTAAAAATATGGCGTTCTAAAATAATTTGTTCCAATCAAATTTTCATATGCATTTAACTGGGGGAGCTGTGAATAGTTTAAATGGATGAGCAACGAGCGCTTGATAAAAACGAGCTCGAAAATGTTTTTCAACGAGTAGCTATGACATTGATATTATTAAGTATATTACAAAGTCTGTGGATGTTTCAGCATATTTCTCACTTGTTAAGGTGTGTTAAAAATAAATCTCTTTTTCAACTTACATGTAAACGATGTTCCGATAAATTGTTCAAGATACTAAACATTGTGTGAAACATTGTAACAGCATTGTAACGTAGCATTGTTTTTTTATTGATGAAGGGTTTTCAGATTGGAACGATATCATTTACAGACCTGGTCTAAGAACTTAGGCAAGATTGATATAAGATATATTTTTGGCTTTAACTTTCAACTCGTTGGAAATCGTTCGCGACAGGTACGATATCACCCTTTTGGTAGATATGCTATTGTTTTATAATACAGTTGTACTACATATCGGGTGTCCCACGTAAATGTTTATACGTTTCATTTTATATTACTTGCTCATTTATGCACCGCACATTTTCTAACACGAGACATTTCATTAAAAGGGTGTTAAAGTTATTCCGTACAAATTTCAGTTCTCCAGCAGTTTTTGAAACAAAATGGGGGCATTTCGAAAAACCATAATTTAAAAACAGCATGTATGGTTTTGTAAAATTATATATTGTCATATTGTAGAGAAATAAAAAAATTCGATCAGAACCTATTAAAAACCTACAATAAATTATAGTCTACAATTATTCGAACTGTAATTCATCCACAGCGACACACTAATAACAGACCTTAACAAATGAATCGTAAGCTCTTTCAAAGCAATTAGGCGGTATCTGGCTAAGTTCTTATTCAATTGATTGTTTTAATTCCTCATCATTATAAGCTACGAGTATATTTTTTCCTTTTAGTAACTCCATATAAAAAAATCAAACACAGTTAAATCTGTGGATCGGGTTGGCCGATCTAAAACAACACATCAACGACTAATCCAACGGCCATGAAGGTTGTCATTTAGTAGTCGCTTGATAGGATTTGCGAAATGAGGAGGAGCACCATTTGTTGTTGTTGTAAGATTGTTTGATCCATTTCTTGAGTCGTAAAATGAGACAATACTTGCTTATTTTAAACCTATTCCCAGTTATTTTCTTTCTGAAATGTCGGAAGATAGCACCCCAACCAATGACAGGTGCCCAAACAGTATTTTTTATTTGAGTAGAGTCTGATCAAGATTGTGTGGATCACCGGTATTGTAATTACAATTATCTATATTACGGTTGAAAGAGGACTTGTCCGAAAAAAAAAACAATTTGACTATGCCAACTAGGATCTAGCTCATGAAACTCAATGATACGAGAACAAAATTCCACTCTTTTGTCCGGATCATCTTCAAGAGATTATGGACTAGGTGAATTTTGTAAAATTTTATTTCTCTTCTCTTAATTATTCTTTGTACTAAAGACTTTGGAACACCAATTTCAAGTTCAACCGGAGGATTTATGAGCATACTAGTACTTCTCTTTCCTTATTTGAGCCACTAGAGTACTTTTTAAGACACTTCCAGTTTCTAACAAAAGATTTTTCCACTTAGTTATTGTAGGATTTGGTTTAACTCCTGGGTAGGCAACCTGAAATTGCCTCATTGCTTCTGTAATGTTGTTAAAGCAATAGCCCACGCACAACACTTCACTTTTTGCTCAACATTAAAAGTAATGTCTCGAACTTCAATATATGTAAAGCTGGAATGAAGGAGGTAAGGTTATGTTTTTATAGCACAAGCAATATTTTCAATCTGTGTTCAACAATGAGCGTTATTAAACAGCTGTTCTTTAAAACTGCAACGCAGTAATTAAATCAGAGAATTCACAGAATGCAGTTTTATAGGTAGCAAAATTGTAAAATTTTAAATATGTAACAATTTATGTTCTACGATTGTTAGGGAGCTTTAATCTTCACAGAACATTTTTAAAATCTACTTTATTAATTGTGTAGAGTTTGAAAAAGTAATATACTATTTAAATGCTCAATACTCTTCGTGGTAAATTCTGTATATAGCACACAGAACACTAAAATTATTTTGAAAAGTTTGTTATACAAATTATTGTTTACTCTAACCCTTGTGCATACGAACCCGACGCCTTATACAGTAAAAAATTGCAGAAATTATTAATGAAAAGTTGAAACACACTTTATCCAGTAAAATATGATGATATACTTGTATAAAATAAAGCAATAATTTGACATTTTAAATATAACGCGCTAACCAGGGTTACTCTTAGAAGAATGCAATAAGAATAATACTACTGTGTACTTACAATAGAAAACAAGGGATATCTTATTGGTTGCAGTCGATCTTCAGGACTTTAACTTCTTATTATCTGTAGGTCCGATTATTTCAAGTATGCAAATAGCATCTGCTGATGTCCCATAGGAATCAGACCTAGGACCGGTATTAGGTCCACACCACCTGGCTAGTCATGATTAATTCTCTCTTAATCCCCCTCCCCCCCCACAAAAAAACACATCTTTAAACTGTTTTCTACTGGTGCTGTCCTGCACTGAAGCTTGACTGTGAACAAGGTACTGAACATTGGCTAACCTGAAGCTATTAAATTATATCTTACAAATTGCCTTAGGAGGATAAAACATCTATGTTAACCTGCCGGAAGTAGGCAATAGACGATGTTAGTAAAATAAAACTGTAATAGTTTTCTCATAATATCAGCTATTAAAACAACCAAACATCAAGATAAAACAATTAATGAACTAAAAGGTAATTTAATAACAAAATATAATGTCCTTGTTTTAAATATTAATTTTCTTTTAAGGAAGTTTTATATATAAACAATCATTACATTAACACAAATCAAGAAAAACGTATCAATAATGCTGATGGACCAATTCAAAATTCAGTTTTACTGTCATCTCAATTTATAAAAAAATTTAAATTAAATTGTTATTAAATATTTTATACTGGCTAACCGTACATCCAATTTGTTTTAATATATGTTATTATAAAATTAATTATTATTACAAAAATGTAAACATTTAATAATTTGTGAAGTGCCTGATGATGGAATCTTTGATTCAGAAAGGCCTTGCACAAATTAAAAAATTATATTGGAAAATGTTTTATTCCTTTATGTTAGTGGTACTACAACAAACCGTTTTTCCAATGCTCCAAGATTCTACATTCTACATAAAAAATACAGTTTATATATTTCTTGTATTTTAGTTTACAAAAATAATTTTGTTCACAAAACAACGTGAGACAAAAACATAAATCTTGTTTAGTGTTTAAACAATATTTATAAGCTACATACTTCTTGCAAAAATGCACCATTAAATGCTGGTAATAAAGTTAATGTAAAATCAAACCACAGATATCCAGCGAACAGTCTCACAATTGGATTAGAGCCTTTTAACTTTTCAAAACCCCATCAGTCTGATCCCCTTTCTCCGCCTACCTACGTAATGCAGGGTTGTCAAACCCGAACATTGCAGGTCTCTTTCGGATTTGCCCTTTTGTTTACGAGATTGGATAGTACTGAAAATTAGTTATGTAGTACAACCAAAATTATAGAAACAAAGATATACAAAATCACATACTCATAATGTAATTGAAAATGTCTTACCATTTCAGTAAAGAAATAACCTATTTGATTTGTTTCACTAATGAACTTCCAATGACGTTTATAAATTACTTTTGTAAGTTCATCCATTAGAGTCGAATAATTTGGAACAATCACTACCAGCGACCACCACAATTCTTAAGTTTATCAGTTTCATATTTAGCACAAATAGCTGTGTACTGATTTAAATATATCTTGCAACTTTATTAATTATATTGCTAGTGGTTTTACTGAATTGTTAATTTAAACAGAATGTCTTTTACGAAGATTTACAATAAATACGTTCATGTAGTATTTAGCTTTACGCAAAATTTATATTTTTTCAGATTTTCTTGATTGGTAACAAGGCAAACTAAAATTTGTCGTCAAAAATATAACGCGGGCGCGGTTGCGCGCGCCTGCGTGTTGTGTGTATAATTTTTTCACTCAAGAAGCAAGTTGTTATTCTGTTTTATGTATATTGTTTATATGCTTTTATTTATGTTAAAGTACCAGCTGCTATGCTGTACATGAAGTAAAGTCGTCTGTCTGTAGCACTTGTTGGTGCTCACCGTATTATAACACTCCCTCTTGCATTTAATATTGATGGGGCTTTTAAGGTGTCTCTAGGTTGAGAGGCTCCGTGAGCCGCTTTCATACTTCTCCACAATATTTACACGTATATTTAGGAAATAAAGATTTTATGTTAGATGTCCTGTATAATACAAATTTTTTTTGACATGGTTCAGTAATATTTAAAAATATGTCTCAACAAAATTATATTTGTATAGCGTTATATATAATTTATTCTTTTATATTATTACATTGTTTTAATATATAATAAAAAATATTTCAAAACAATGTTGCCTCTTCAAGACGCATCTGAGTTTTGTTTAAAAATTTATCATATTTGTGTTTTGTAATCTTTTGGGACAAAATTATATAAAATACCCATATATATTTGTTTGAATTTTACGCTTTTTCAAGAATATGGTAATTTTTAGTTCCTAAAAATGTTAATATTATTTACAGTAATTCGAATGTCCAAAAAATACTATAATATATGTGTTACAAATTCTTATTTATTTAAGATCGCGAATTAATTTATTTGAGTTCTATCTTGCCAACTAAAAATATTAGACAGTGAATTGTTTTGTAGAAGATCTAACTATTAAAAATCATTACTTTGGGTAAATAGCATCTACAGTTAAATCCTTAACTGATAAATTGTTAACTACCAAATATAAACTACCAAAGAACATTTTATTCCTTTAGGCTTATTATTTTTCTCCATTGGGTATATTTTACCTAACTATACTTTGTAGGCATATATATATATATATATATAAAAAATGTAAAACATTTACCTTAATTTATTTTACTTGTTTACTCTAATACAATTGGAACACACAGTAAAATCTTATATAAATATTTAAAATTAGTCAGTTACGAGTAAACATAAGTTAGCAATCACGATCAGTGATTCCCTTTCCGTTGCAACACATGTGTTAGTTAGTGTGCCGGTAATCATACCTGATCCGAGATCCAATCCCCGGGTAGGCCTGATTGCACGTAACTAGATTATAATCGTTCATTTCGACTACGTAAGCACACAGAAGTTTCATTAATATACACTACACAGTTATACTGTAATATACAGTGTATTATTATAAATTTGAATATATGTAAAAATGAAATTCATTATAGAATTAACACATAAAAGTAATTTCCTTTATTATTGGTCCTACTGGTTGGCCATTTGTAGTTTATTGAGACACTGTACTGCAATTAACTACCCAGGTTTTTAGTATGATTAGAACTTATGCAAGCTAGGTAACACATATAAATATAGTCTAATGCAAAATAATAGAATTAATAGAACTTCCTGCTGTAAAAATCACAATACAGAATGAGATGCAGAATTAAATATTTTTGAAAAGAAAACGTATACAAAAAATAGCAGATTAAACTAAAAAACAACCTTCTGTTAAAGTTTAACCACTTTCGATATGGATATTAAAAGAAAAAATAATATCAAACTAAGAAAATATCCACAACTATACAAACATCAGCAAATAATCGGTTCGCATATCAAGACACTGAGGCTTAGTATCTTTGTTTCAGATAACGGCAGCGATACTAAAGGAAATTCTCATTTTCGATTTATCTCCAAGTTCATTGGCGTAACTTTAAATTGTTGGGTATGTTTTATTCTAATTCTAGGGTTTTAACGTAATGATAAGTTTTATACGGCATAAAAAAACCTACTATCCTTTTAGTTTTTTTTTGTATGTATTTTTTCTTATAAGCCGATATACTACGAAAAATATAACGCTTGATCTGCACAACACTCCTCTGTTTCTGGAATGCTTGTTCACCTGGTCCTACCGTTCTACATGATCTAGGGTGCATTCTAATTATGAAATAATATTATAAAAAAACGTTTTGTGGAAATCTTAAAACATTCTCTGCTACTGCTCAGTAGAAGTTAAGAATATAATGGTGACAGTATTCTTATTTTTGGCAATTCGCTCCAAACGGGCTAAAGTTCTGAGCTGTGAATTGGTGTATTTCTGTACATGACTACCTGTTGCTACAGTTACCATAAATTACTATGTTAATGTCAATACCGATTACGGTTCAAAAAGCGTTAGTTGCTCCTTCGGCAATAAGCAAAATTAAAATTTATAAAAATTGGGAATTGAAAGATCGTTTTAACGCAATTCATTTGATTGTAAATAATATCACTTAGTAACAATATTTTAACATCCATGTTAAACTTTTATATGTGACACATATAAACATGTTTTTAATTCAGAAAAATGTATTATTACGTTAAAGATAAACATGTATTATATGAAACAATAATATTTTTACGATCTTATTTATTGGTATGTTACGGATTTTCCACTAAGAGTTTCCGAAGGCTTGTTAATTTTGATGTAAAGTTTGGAAATAACATTTAACTTAAAAGCATATTTTTCTAAATAAAAATGATATTTTAAATGCGATTTTCGCACATATATTCCCTTACATCAATTCTATATAGAAAAATACTAAAGTTATATATATATACAACCGAAATTCCATTAAAATGTACAATTTATTACATGATTTTAAAGAATTATTATAGTAAGTAAAAGAGTTTACTGCAGTAATATATGTATAAATATTTTGAAATAGTAAATTATGTAGATTAATTTTAAGTAGTATTTCGTTATTAATACTTAAGAGTATGGCTTCGACTGACCGTACATATGAACTTTTAATAACAATAGAACCTAAAATTTCATAGACTGTTTAGTATACCACTATGTAGCGTAATATTAACGTTGTTTCCTACAATTTCTAAATCTACACCAACGCAAGACAATGTTTAGACGTTTAGATAATATCGTATGCATTGTACCATACAATAATACCTCCAATGAGAAAGCACAATTAGTACTGCCTTATAGGCGGAACTTCACAATCTCTTGCAGGTGACCAGAAGTATCAAATGGGCGGAAAGCTGACATGCATCACGTAACTGTTTATAATACACCCACAAGAATGATATATGCAAAGTTGGCGCAACCATTTAAAACTGGTTGGAATCGTCAGATAATCGTTATTATACACTGTTTAGACATTTTTAACGTTTTTTTCAGTAACGTTCTGTTACAATTTACATAAAATTAACTTTACAGACATGCGAGATTAAACCTTTCACTAATTGTCCTCTATTATTACAAAAGATAAGTATGATTATTTATAGGAGCTAACACTACTCTTATTATTGTAGTATCACTAGATAAAGGAACACAACATTTTGTAATATATAATTTTTTATTTTGTCCAAGGCCTTTCTGAATCAAAGATTCCATCATCAGGCCTGGAATATATTTTAATCGGGAAAGTAAGAAGTTTTTACGGAAAAAGTTTAATTAGAGACTATACAAGGCAAACCACTCGGACAAGATTATCCTGTATAACGATGGCGGCAAATTGCCTTTGTTACTTTGAGGTCTGTCTTTATTTGGTACTGTTTTATACTGAAAGTCGTGTTTATTGTTTCTTAGAATTGTTTGTTGTTCATAATGTGTCCAAATGTCCAATGTCCACATAATTTACAGTTACTGTTTGAATTCAATATTAAACAATTAATAAAGAAATATAATTACAAATTTTGATGAGCTTATTCTTAAACATAAACGCGTACAACACCATCAGATGTATACAGGAATTTAAGGAAGACTACATTCAATGTGTATAAAAACGACAAAACAGTAAAAAAATAATTGCAGTAAGGAATATGAGAATTGTTTGTAGTATTAGTCAAGCAAGTGATTTATTATGGGGTTATAATGTGTCTATGAAATTTGAAATGTGCATTTATTTTAAAATAGTAAAAACAAATGCTTGAAAACATATAACATATAGTTATATTTAAAAAATTCATTACGTTCTCAAAACATACCTTCCGAAGTTTTGGAGTCTGGATTACTATTTAATATTTTGTTTCTTTTAACAAATATAGGTATTTTTAAAAATATTGTAAATGTGACATTGATCACCGAATTATCATACTACATTTTGATACAAATTACTTCCGAACAATGTAAGCTATAGTTTTTCTATAGTATTATTAATTCACGACAGACGACCCGTAATTATTAATGGAAACAACCAGGATATATTTAATTGAAACAAACCCATTAGACTTCTATTCCGTCCCTGCCAACAATAATTTGTAGTTTGTAATGTTGCTATTGACAAGCACTATAAATTGCCTTGTAATTTAAAACAACTTCAATTTCAAATCATTTTCATACAAATTCCGATTTTTATTTTGTGAATTTTGAATATTCTATATTAATTTTCAATGACAATTAAATATTATTATTAACAAAACATTATGCATAGGCTTAAGACTTTAAAAGCCTAGATGAACACAAACCTGAACAAAAATAACATTAGGTCTTGTTTATAGGAATAATTCATAATTTCGATATTTAAAACCGACTTAATTCGTATAAAATGTGTATCAAAAAACAGATACCGATTAGTCTATATTAATATAATGCCGAAAAACATTTTCTTCTCTGGGCCTCAAAGATTTTACAGATAAAGATCTGGTTCGGATATATTAACTCCATTATTAATTCATTCAATGTAAACACTTGGTGGACCTAAGTACTTTACATAAATATAAAGTAATTTATTCACGGCAGAATAGACAGAGAAAGTACAACATCTTTATCCTGGGTTTTGACGGATTTTTACAATCAATAAATTAAAGCAGAACAGATTTCCGCGCATTATGTACAAGAATAAACACTTTCTTTCCACATAAAATAAAGATAAGTAATTCGTTACCAGCACAATATAAATAAATTATAGATACTGGTAAAACGCAATTACCTTTTATTCCAAATCCATCGAAAAAATAAGCTAACGTGACAACTGTATATTGACAAACGTGCATTACATATTACATATTACATATTAATGTGACATATTAGATCAAATTCCAACATGTTGGGATACGAAATGTAACTTGTACGAAGTTAAGTGGAAGAATAATATTATAATTTGATCTTAAAAATTTCAGTTGAAGGTGGCAGTGTGTGTTTTATTACGACTTTTTTGTAATATTGTATAGTAACATGTAGTAACGGAAAATATTACACGTTTTACAGCCGGACTTTAAGCGGTCAGACATCCATATAAGTAATCACGATTAGTTATCATGAATTAAACTTAAAATTTTATTACATGCAATGTGTTATACGTCCTAAACATAGTCTTTTGATTGCTGAAAAATTTAGGCTTACCACTAGGGAAGCAAGAAAACATCACTGTTACTAACTAAGTTATGTTGGCATGTCTTGAAATAAAGTGAAGAGACTCTAAGTAGTTCCCCCCAGGGACATGCAATGTCTCACTATATTTCACGGGCAGTATATAAATTATAAAAGTTGCACATTTTAGAGTTTTGTAATTAAAACGAAATAATTTTGCAAGTATTTTAAGGCTTACGTGATTTAAACTGATTTCCTCATAAAAAAGATATATGTATATATATATATATATATATATATATATATATATATATATATATATATATATATATGTATATGTATGTATGTATATGTATATATAGTATATGTATATACATATATATTTATTTATTTTGGTTTCGAAAGTATTAACTATCGAAGTATCCAGATGTCTATGCCTTTTATTTGCAATTAATAAAACATTTCTTTGACGTGGCGTTCATGTTTATTACATTAAGATATACTCTGAACTAAACGAATTTGAACTGAAGAGAATCGTTTACTATTTTTTATTGATATGCTGTTTGGAGATTTAAATTTCAAGTAACAACAAATAAAATGAAATATATAAAACCGGGCATAAAGTAAAACTAAGTCATCGTTGCAAAACTAAACTAGTTACGTTGGATTGTCTGGTATGACCTCGTTTTAAACTTCATCAGAAGTATTTACTTTCCCAACAGAAATGAGTTGTTACTTTAAAATAACTTTCGATACAATGGTTGTTGTCTCAACGTTATACACAGGTGACCCAGTATCTAGTTGGTTGCAAATGTGTTGCACTATAGAAATAAAAAAGCATTTTAAATGTTTATAATTTAATTTCTTTTACTATCACTATTCACCATTCTAATACATACTACATACTATTATTCTTAATGAGGTTTCATTGTATAAACGTGTTCCTGTCTTATTGAATATTATAAAAGAAATTTTGTATAATAGAACAAAATCATTTTAATTGTCTTTGTAGTCAGTGTGAGCAATGCTACAAATCTCCGTCGATTATTTGATTTATGAAGGGAAGGGCACTTGATAAAGCGATTTAGAATTTCGATTTTATCACTTAAAATCGAAAGGTTTACGACTTGCTTTCATGTGTCATGTAAGGAAATTTAAATAGGTTAGAAAAGGCTGGAAAAGTCGTAGTTAGCACGTCAATACACAGAAAGTAATATTGGTAATTAGAGTTATTTTGAGATACATTTTAGTAAAATATATATCTGAGGAACTGCATTATTATAAGTTGAGGCATTGAATTGAGGTACTTAAATTAATTCTATTCCATAAATATTACGAACCGGATTATGGGCATGCTTCCATTGCGCCAATCTGCTTCTGTTTGGTGCTAATATTTCTCCTAATTTTACCTAACCAATCCTCTGGTGTCCCCTCTGGTGTAGGAAGTAAGCAAAAGGTCCGTTGAACAGTATTGATATTTTTTTGGTCTTAGTTTTAATATCACTTTTATGAGAATGAAAATCAGATTCTAATATTATGGAGACTGGAATCTTTGTGTAAAAGAAATATAAAGTTATGAGATAAATTACAAATATTAAAGTGAAATATAGTTTTAAATTGAAAGATAGAGGCCGTACATTAGCTACCATTGTGGATTTCCTTATTGAATCTATTTTTCTGACTAATTTGGGCAGAGTTTTAATAATGTAAATTGTTTCTGGGATATTAGTGAGTATGTTAATCCGGAATCTATAAGAATTAGGACATCATAATGACCTGTATATTGATGGGACAAGCACAAATCGGGCTTTGGAGTTTTAGATTTCTATTAATTCGTTTAGTTTTACCTCCGTGAAGTGTGACAACTCAGAAGGGTGGTTTGAGTTTTAGGTGGTGCAGCTGTGGTGGATAACATAACTATGCACCCTAGAGGCTCTATTTTCTCTCAAAGCGGTTTCTGTTTGAGACCCTCGCGTTATTTCAGTTTCCTGAACAAACTTTCCCATTTGGTGTCGGTTACGTCAGAATTTACTAAAGCTGGAAATTTGGTTGTGAAGTTAGAAGGATGGGAGACAAATAAGCTCAGAGACCATTCTTAAAAATCGGACGATCAAGTCTTGAATCCTACGGTGTTACAACGATGCCACATTTATTCATTAGTTTAGGCGGCGTGTAATCAAATATAGTAATATATTGGGATTACGCTCATTTTTCCGTATTAAAGCAATCTTCGTCGTGATTTCTCCAAACTACATCCAATTTGGTACTTGTAGGAGCAGTTTTGGTTCAAGTTAAGTATATTTATTGTGCCGTAATGGGATTGGTTTTTTCCGACCAAGAAAATAAGTGAATATGATAAATAAGGTTAAATCAGACAAAAACATTTACATTCATAAATTTTTATTACCATTTGGTTAATTACCTGAATTAAAAACTGAAATTTGTTGAATGAGTAAACCTCTATATTATAGTGTAATAAAGAAATTACTTAATAATTTGTAATTTAAAATTTAATAGGTAAAAGCAGGTCAATAATATGTACATGTCAGTATATATTAGAATATATAGTTTGTGGATTACTTTTAACTTATTTCATTATTACTTATGATAATCTGCTTTGCCCGATAAAAGTTTTTTCAAGTCCTCACGATCCATTCCAGAACATATTGGACCAAACTTGCTGCTATTGAATTCACGTACTAATTACTAATTAAAGACCTTACCTGACTTTCCTGTCATTAGTACTCATTCATCGCGCCTCTTTTGTTCCACTGAAGTGCTCCAATCAATCTTTGTTAACGCCTGAAGTTCTGAAGTGAATACTGCTTTCTTTTAAACCCGTTAAAACCATTTTACTTACTAAATAATAAATGTGTATCGAACTACAGAAAAATGTGTATTTAAAGAAAATTACATATTTTAAATATTAAAAAAGAATATTTATTTCAATTCATGTTAATTATTATAACGTGATATTTGAATGATTTAAACAAATATTATTTCTAAGAGTAAGCATTCTAATATTACAAAAATATTTACTACAGTTATATTAAAACATAAAACATTTAAAAAAATCATCTGTACATATTGAGAGTATAAGATTTTTTTGTATGATAAATGTTTTGTTAAAATGTTTCCGTAATTACAGATACATTCTTGATCTGTGGAGGTTCAGTATGTAGAATATATATTTGAAAGTGACGCCCGACTTTCATTTATGTAAATGGGAGACTATAATCTGTGCTTAAGTGACTGTAGTCTGACATTTACAACGGACTAATTATAAACGTACGAAAATAAAAGTAGTCAGAAGAATAAGCAGGAATGAAATAAGTTGGATACGAGATAGAAGAAGTATTTTGTGTGAAAGAAATTCTACACTGCATAATTGTCTTTTGGATCAAAATGGTTAATTGGTTCAGTTTTGATAATATAAACGTCTGTTAACGTCATTAAAATAAAAGATTATTCTTCTGTATTGTTTATATGAAAATATATAACTTTGCTTAAATTTTGAAAGTTATTAGACACAGGAAAGTTTATTAACACCTTAAAACTTTAAACATTGTTATAATAAAAGACATAAACGGTTGTAACACCCGAACTAAAGATTTATTGCATTAAAACTTTCCTAATTTTACTCTCTATGATAAATAATATAATAGTATATTAAGGCTTATTTTTATAAAATACAAGTTGGAAATGCACTACTTAAAAATAAATAGGTACATGGCTACTTTATATTTTACCTCATTTTACTGTTAATTGGAAAAAATATGCAATCGTAAAGAACCTCATATGAAACAGTCTTTTTCGAAAATATCCTACTATGACTAAGCAGGACTGCTTGCTGTGCACAAGGTATTACTTATGACTTATTAAACGTCACAAATACCGGTTAAAATATTTGTGTGATTGTGCCGTGTGTTAGCTCATAAAATAATCAAGAATTTGGAAGACTCATGGAGGACAATGAACAGTAAATGATTACAAAATAAACTGTTTTAGTATGTATCACTTAAAGTATGATTGTATATTGTTTATTTACCGTTAAATACATTATATAATGCTAAAGAACTATGAATAAAAGTTTACTTTTGTCGGTTAACAAGACTGAACCAGTCTGCAGTAATTATACAAATAAAGTAGTTAGGGGTCAGTATTATCTAACTCCACTGCGGCGTGAGAAGCAGCGGCGTCATTCCTGGTTAAATTATGTTCTCCAGAGCCCAGCCATAAAACTGAACACGGCTCCAACACCTGCAGTTATGTACGTTTACACGTCCTATAAAATGAAAACCTTATGAAGGATTATTATATAATTTAGATTTATATAATCGATGACCTAATTATTGAAATAACTTGTAGTGTCAACATTATTATAATTGTTATAAAACTATATTTAAATAAAAAATATTACTCACACTTAGACTGTGGTATGTTATAGATTAGTAGGTAAAGGACTATATTTACCATTTCAGAAGTTTATACAGACCCTATATTCACCAGCTGATTAGCTATAAAACTATATGCTTTATATTTACTAGAGTCTTTAAATTGTTGTCGTTTGTATTGTCGTAATAGTATATATTTTATCAGTCACTGACAAACACAGACAGGGTTCAAAATTTGTATTATCATAATTCAAGTGTAATTTTTAAGTAGCTCAAGATGTACATTAATTTTTATTATTTAGAGTTCAGATGTACATAAAACGTTAAATGAATAAATACTTTGTTTTTAAATAAATGATATTTGTAGGATTATCATAAACATTAAATATTCAGCAAGATCTGTATAGCAATAAATCTTAATCTTTATAAAACAAACCTTGATTTTCAAATATATTTTAGTGTCTAAATGTAATGGAAAAGCTATAAACGTTTAAAATTTAACAATGATAAAGATTATAACTAAACATACTTTCATAGCAAAATAACAATTACTCAGCAATAACTTTGTATTTTATTATTTGTATAAAGTGAAATAGTACATAAAACTAGGTGGTATCTGCGAAATAAGGAAATACAAATATATGGGTTAATTACTTACCTTGTACAGTTATTCAATATTATACTTAAAACACGTTCAAACAGATTTTCAGAGAATAATGTAGTTTAGAACAATGTATATCTAAACTCACATAAAGCGAACACTTTTTGAACTAATGAATTAACCTGTATAATAAAACATGAGTAAACACTATTTCTATTGATTTAAACTCCAAGTAAGCACCCGGAAAAATAATTGTTTCTTGGTGCGTATTTGATAAATCTGAAAAGAACACTTTACAGTTCAACGAACTACACTCACCACCGTGTTTAATTCCAGTCAACACAATATCACTGATATTATTGTAAGTATCTGAATCTAAGATTACAGAGTTATTGATAAACTGATGAAACCTTATTGTAAAGTAATATATTTTTATGGTGTTTATATTGCCCTCTCAAAACTGATAGTTTCCCTCTATATGTGATATATTAAATTATATGAGACTAAAAATTAGAATAATGACTTTAATTTATAAACACTATAATTAAATCACTGTAATCTTAATATTTGGACTTAAACTTTTGATTTGTTTAGTTTTAAATAGGAATAATTTATGGGTTGTCCTTATCTTCATTTAAAACGAAAATATCAATGATAATTGCCGTAATTTATAATTATTAAGTTCTGTGTACTGCTTATTTAACACATATCTGCTGTAAAAATAACTGAGAATGTCGGGAGAAGTTATTAGCCAACCATTAATCGTCGAACAATAAGCCCTGTCTTGTAAATGAAATAAACAAGTTAGATATAATTACTCGTATTAAAATGGACGGCTTTATTATATTTTGTATAGACAGGCTTCTTGGTTTCTTTAAGTCAGTAATCTAAATAGTAGTCTCTCGATATCAGCAACGAGCACAGTGACAAATATACTGGTAAAACATTCAAAAAAGGTTAATGAAATGACTGATGACAAAACAATTTTATTCTTAATTATCTATCTTCCTACAACATGATAAATAACTTGTAATACAAGCGTATTCATACATACATTCACTGTTCAAAACCATTGTGGTCATATAGTTAGTACATGACATGGTTTCATGTAATAAGTTTTTTATGTAAAATTGATTCAATGAGTCATAACACTAAACATAAGAATGTATAAAAGTTACAAGAATATATAATAGCAGCAAAATAGATTGTCGATTAAGTAAAAGAGAGACCCCTAATTTCTTTTTATATACAATAATGGACTAAGTAATCGTACATATTAAAACATCAAGGCAGCTAATAAAATTAAGTACTAAGCGTTCTGGTTGCTGAAAATCTTTATGTAGTAAACGTATGCTAGTGAAAGGTGTTGTAAGCGATTATAACTTCCTAACCTGTCATTGTTAAGTTTACGAATTTTCAATTTATATATTAGAATTATAACATAAAAAGTGCAAAGGAAAACATGTATATTTATTAGATATTTTAGAGTTCTATGAAAGAATTATACTGTTTTAGAATTGTGTAGGCAATATACAAATTTAAAGCCTTTATATTAGTAATATTTTTTAATCTTTTACTCCCCTTCTTTATTATAACCACCGTCGTTAAAAGGTTTAATACGTTTCGTGCATTTAACGTATTACTGCCGACACCTTATCTTTATACGCTGGCAGCCTCTGCGTGCTGTATTGTAGCATGTAATATAAAATTGCTCTTTTCTTACTTATCAGTCAGCCAGTTCTTATACTATTGGATTAAAGTAATTAAATTTTGCCAATAGTATACTTAACATAAGTTTGTAAATTTTTACAGAATACAAATTACTTGTAAATTACTTTAACATATAAAATTTTCTTTAAATAAATAATGAGGCATGTACACTGTTAAATTAGTAATCACATTAAATATACCACAATTATATAATTCTAAATAGGTAAAATATTTAAAGTGAACATGTAACAAAGTTGTTTATGCTGAAAGTGGAGCTATATATTCGTACGTGTCTTATACTACTCTATATATAGTACGGAAGCTCCAGATTAGTGAACCTGGTGTGAACAATCTGCCGGGGTAAGAGCTGTACTTTAAAAACATATTAATTACTATATTTTAAGAATCCGCTAAACAATAAGTAGAACATATACCTATTTATTTATGGATTCAAAATGGCAATGTATTAGTTAAAAGAAATTAAGAAAGTAAAAATGTAACTGTAACGGTTAAGAAACATATGCGAAAGAATTTTTAGTTTAGACTACCGTATTTTAAAATTATAGATATTTCTAGAATATATTCATATAAAAAACATTCAAATTCAATGGTATGAACTTTACAATTGGTAATTTAAGATACTTTGATTATTTTGAAATAAGAGGCTTCCACTTAAATATTAGGTCAATAAGACAATTAGAATGCCTTTATTATTTAGCTGCACTTTATTATTTAATTCGAAAATTATATATTATAGTTCTCTAAGGGATATCAGGGAGAGCTTGTTACTGGAACAAAATTACTATGTATAATTTTTATGGATTATCAAAAGTTGTCTATTGCAGGGAAGGTTAATGGAGAGGAAGTTCAATCCTATTTCATATTTCTGATTTTTTTAAATTCGCTTAGTTAAGATAAAAGGTAATTCCATTTGAATAAAAATCTGGTTAACTAGATTATTTTCCTTTTATTGGAATAAAATTAATATATATTCTAGCTATTTAATAGGTTTCCTCCTACAAGGGCAGGTTTCCCACTATGTATTTAAAGGCAGAAATGGTGGTATATTGGGAAAGCAATGTTCTGTATTCAGTGTGGAAGATATTTGTGAGTGTGGGAGATTATTGGGAGATACTGATATCAAAATTATAGAAAGTAATGAAATTATAGCTAAAGCTTATGGAACATCGTGTATATTTAGTTAAAGTTATTAATGATCTTACTACAGATGAAATAGGAGTATGTAACCAGCTCTTACACTGATCACTTGTAAGTAATAAGAGACGTTTTAAAGTTTAACGAAATGTATGGTTTTTTAGTAAAAACGCAAACATCACATAACTATTTTATTGGTGTTCACATAACTCTAAAAATATAATAAACTGACCAATGTGAAGATTTAAACAGAGGTAAAACAATATACGAAGCATGCAATTTAAACTTAGGACTACAAAATATTATTTGGGATCACATGCCAGTAGAAAATACCATTAGTTCATTTTTACTTATACTTAACAAATTCGAATAAGGTATGAGAACTTTTAAGTTATTAACTGTTACAACAAAGAAGTATTTAAAAAAATACAAAAAGCAATGTTGAAAAAGAATGTGTGAAGAATTCTCTAAAGTATTTTTACCAAAGAAAGGTTTATATTGTTTAAAATATGGAAATAAGATTCGAAAAATGCTAGGCTTGTAACTAATTATGCATCTTGTAGAAATAAAGTTGCGAATGAAAAAAGAAACAGAACAAATGCATCCTACAAATTTAGCTTGGCAATTGTAAGGAAATGTATAAAGAAAACGTGGAATGGTATTATTTATGTATTAGACAGAACGAAAGACAAAAATACTGATTTAAGGAATTTTAATTTGATGAAAAAAAGTATTATGAATATTTTGAAATGAATTTGATAATGAGTTTGAGTTACACAGGCTATTCACAAATGCAATAACATTAAGGACCTAGTAAGAGAAAGTATTATAAAAACACCTGTTATTACCTAAAGCAAACACTAGACAAATCGAAATATAATTGGATAAGTGTAATAAAATAATGGCCCAGGTTTAGGTTTTAATAAGAGGAAAGGATTTTAAAATAGTCTGATATTCACGTGGACCATGATCAATAAAGTTATCTTTGATGGAAGGAATATTTCCTCAATGTTTTAAGTTTTGAGTTGTGAGACCAATACATAAAAAAGGGATAGTGATAATTGTATAATGCTTATAGACCAGTGTTATTGCGACTTCATAACTGTGTTATTGGGATATATCATAACTTTACTATCAATAAATTAATTGTTTTCGTGAGTCAATGTAAAGTTTTTAGTGAAAATCATTATACATTTCCAATGCGTAATGGAACTGAAACAACTGGATAAGGTTGTTATGCATTGGCTACTTTTTGGAGCTATCAATTACTTTTGTTACTATTAGTTATGTTATTAAATGTTTCACGTCCTGGAGAACATTTGTGTGGTGAATTTAAACTAGCTTTTTGTAATCATATTTCCAAAAACAGAGGTTACAGGTTTAAAAATGTTAAACACAAATGGTGAATGTGTGACGAACCTGTGGAATACCACAAGGTAGTATGAATCATTGTCCATTCCCGTTTATTATTTACATAAGTTTATTTTTAATGTAACTAATTCACAGGTTTACACACAAAATGTAACATTCATTAAATAAGGTTTTTTTGTTTATTTTTTAAGTTACAAAATCCAAAACTGAAAGCATAAATAGCCTACCACGTCTCAGTTTTTATGTTATAGTACCGCTGTCATAGTCATATACCATAATTTGTGTTTAAAAGCTGAAAGTGGTTGGCAGCCCTGCAGAGCAGTGGTGGGGGGCAAGATAAACATTCCTTTGTGTCTGGTGACTCACAGCAGCACAGCAGTAGTGAGCAGGTATTTTAAGAGAGAGGTTGTGTGTTCAGTTTAATTTCAACACTTCTTAAGTATTTTTTTGTAATGTTCTAGTTTACGTCGAGTTTGTAAAAATCCTCCAGACAAGTTTTGTTACGTGTGTGGAAGGTGCATCGTTAAATCACAAGGAAGGCCTATAACTGAAGAGGTAAGAAAGGCATACTTCCTTTATTTTGGCTGCAAGGTGAGGGACCAGGATAAAAGTTGGGCCCCACACATATTTGCTGCATTAGCTGTTCGGTCAACCTTATCCAATGGGCCAAAGGGAACAGAAGGTCAATGCCCTTTGCTGTTCCAATGGTTTGGCGTGAGCCTAGCAACCATTTCAATGATTGTTATTTTTGTTTGTCAAACCCTGAGGGATATTCAAAGAAGCAAAAATGTAAAATCCAGTACCCAGACGTGCCCTCAGCAATCAAGCCAGTTCCACATGGAGACGATTTGCCAATTCCCACCCCTCCAGTTGACTGGGAAAATTTTTTTATTCCCAATATTAGTGAAGATGATTGCCAGCAAATGGACAGTGAAGATGTAACTGAGCAAACAGATAACCCTAACGATCCTACCTTTGAGCCTCAGATGTCAAACGAACCACATTTTATCAAAACAAAACGAATTGAATGATCTTGTTCGTGATTAGGCCTCTCTAAACAGAAAGCAGAAAGTTAGGATCACGACTGCAAGAATGGAATCTTCTAGCAAAAGGCACTACAGTGTCTTGCTTTAGAAAAAGAAATGTACAGTTTTCAGCCTTCTTTAAACTTGAGGGTTCAATGTGTGTTTTGTTTTGATGTGACTGGGCTGATGGATGAACTTGGCATTAATCATACACCGGATGAATGGCGTCTTTTTATGGATTCGTCCAAATATAGCCTAAAAGCTGTCCTATTACACAATGGTAATAAGAAACCATCGATACCTGTTGCTTATTCTGTTATAATGAAAGAAAACATACGACAACATGGCAGCCATCCTAAAGGCAATTCAAATCGATGAGTACAAGTGGCAAATATGTGCAGATTTCAAAGTAGTTGCTATTCTTATGGGCCTTCAGGGTGTGGCTACTCAAAAAAATACTGTTGCTTCATATGCTTATGGGATAGTAGAGCGTCAGACAAAGCACTACCAGCAAAAAGAATGGCCAAAAAGGTCTAACTACACGCCTGGTGATAGAAATATACTCAACATACCTCTTGTAGATCCTGAAAAATATGATTCTACCACCACTGCACATCAAAACTTGGATTGAATAAAAAAACTTTTTAAAGGCAATGAGTAGAGAAGGTGAAGGATTTGCATACCTATCCAGTTTGTTTCTCCTCAGCTGAGCGAAGCTAAGATGAAAGAAGATGTTTTTTACTGGTCCAGATATCAGAAAAATGATTAAAGATCCTGAGTTCGAAACAAAACTCAATAAAAAAGAGTTGGCCGCTTGGAAATCATTTGTCCAGGTTGTGAAAGGGTTTCTAGGAAATACCAAGGAGGAAAACTACAAAAAATTAGTCCAAGATCTTTTTAAAGCGTACCAATCTATGGGTTGTCGAAATGTCTTTAAAAATACACTTTCTCCACTCTCACTTGGCCTTTTTTTCCGGAAAATCTGGGAGCCGTAAGTGACGAACAAGGCGAGAGGTTCCACCAGGACATCAGAACAATTGAAAGCAGATATCAAGGCCGCTGGGATCCTTCCATGATGGGCGACTATTGTTGGTTCCTGAAACGGGAAGATTTCACACCCCACAAGAGAAAGAAGTAAAATAATAATAACAGCCTTTAGTGTCAACTTGAAGTGAAAATGTTCTTTATTCATTCACTTTAATGTATATAATAATAAACTTAAGTTTGGTTGGAACATTTCAGTCAACAATTTATTGAAAAATCCCTATTCTCATAGTTGTTAAACTATACTTTTCTTAAGTTTCTTAGGATGTCTTGTATCAAAAAATCCGTACGTCCTACATACTCTTTATTGTTATTTTCGTGTTTAGCAAGGCAAAATACATAAGAAACACCTATTTTGATCAATGTTACAGAAAAAAAATATTTTTTTGTAAACCTGTGATGTAAAGGCGTGGGCATGTGTAGAAGACATCCATCTGATAGCATCGCATATAAATTTATAACTTCCCAAGCAATCCCAAAAGCGATTTAAATGTAATAAATAAATGGCTCCATAATATGAGCTGGTTAAAAAAAACATTACAAATACTTTTAGTATAAAATATATTCATTAAATAAAGGGTAAAAGGCAATTAGCCTGTTATAAAGTACCACGCATGGTCTATCATAGAAATATTACATTGAAAGAAAATGTTATATGTATTAGTTGGGGCGTATTTTAAAGATTGACAAATATATACATATATAAAGCGTGTAAGGTTATAGTGTAAAAGGCGTTAGTGGAGGGATTATTTAGATACGGGGTAGTTCCCCTTGGAAAACCTGCAGACAGTCAGCTTAGTTACTTAGTTTATTATTTCTGTCCAACATTCAACTTCAGATTTATAGTAGATTATTTTCTCATGTTAGGGGTTTCCATGGATAATGATATTTATATAAGTAAACATTATTTCCGCAATAACAATCCAAATGTCAACTATACTATAGTGTACATATCTAGTTAGTGAGGGTTTAGTAATTCTGATATCCACGAATACTATAACTAATACAACGACTGACATGTGTATATTGACATTAACATATTAACTTGGAGAATTGTTTGTAATTAAACTTTAAAATTCACCGCATTAATAAATACTAAAAAAATTAAGTAATCTAACGTTAAATAAAATATAAATATCATCAAGATAATAAGTTTCCATTATAACAGTGGAAAAAGTTTAATAAATGTAACCTGTTTGAGAAAGTAGGAATTATTTTGTTTTGGGTGTTCATAGATTACACTTTGAAATATTTTTGACTACTTCATTCTTTCGGTTGTTTATTTGCTACGAGGATGCTACTATCTCCCCAAAATCTCTTTATCATTAAAGACACATGATTAGAAATAACTGGATAAATCCATTCCTCTTATCATGTCACGACTACAAAAACGTAATTAGAATGTATAGTGAACCTGCTAATACAACCTATGGCACATAGAATCAATTCTCTTTTGAATTCATAAACGCTTGCTGCAGTGTTTAAATCCAGAATTTGTCGTTAAATAATGGAAAAACTTTTTTTGAGAGAGAGTATATCTCCGATCCACCCTTCGTGAGTTTTTGTACATGGCTTGCCTGACGTGATTTATTAAAAAAATCATCATTAAGCCCAGCATAGCCAAGACTGTAACTGTGACATCTGCGACCATTTGCACTATATTACCTACACAAATTTATATATTGATTTTAAATCATTTCTGTAATTTTTTTATAAGGCCTTAATTCTTCGTGAAATATGTAACAAATTATAAAAAGCAACCATGACGTTTTGGCTCATCGAATTGTAGATAAAAAAAATCCGGAAACAAAGCTTAGCTATCCAGGTTTCCATTTTGTACTATTCATTCCAGCATATCATTTTATCCTGTTGTATTGATTTATGAATAAAAATATAGTTGCAAAATAAGCACCTAAAGCAATATGTCAATGTATGCTACGTGAAACTTTCATTTTAACAAAGCCTACAACAGCACTCAAACACTAAAACGCTCCAAGTACACATTTTGGGAACGATCACTTTGTAAAAACACGTCGTGTGTGTGAATCAACCCCTGTTGTAATCGAAGCTCTGACAGTGCATCGCGCTAACGCCAATACCTAAATTATTGTGAACCACAGTCCTCATCGTCATATCGTGATCGTGCTTTCAGGTCTTTGATCTCATATAAATCCCAATCAGTGTAGGCACTCAGAAAAGACATTAAATAAAAAAAAACTGAATTTTATTTGAAATATGAATACATGTAGTTTTAGACCCATATGATAACTAATAAAAAATAGCTGTATTTTTTTACGATACTTTACTGTTGCTATGTTATTGTTGGTATATTCGATGCGAAACTAATTAGTAGTGTACATTTTTATGGAATAGTTATTTTAATGAAAGTAAGATCGTTAAGGTCACGTTTTTATATTGTAGAATATAATATTAGTGGATAACTAGGGAGTGATAAACACACTAATAGTCTAAGCATGTTGTTAGACCACAGAATTACTAACAACCACTTCTACCTGTCGGAATATTTATCAACCTAATGACCGTTCAATGTTCGGTTTAACTTTCTGTCTGCTAACTTTATCCACTATGTACCTGAGAATATTGAGGTTAATAATACCGCCAGCGGTGAAAATTGTGTTTCTTAGGTGCTGTATTAACTTGTTTATATCCTATGAAACGGTGGTAAAAAAATTATTATAATTAAATCTATGTAAGGATTTTAAAATAAATTCAGGCCTATATTTCATAGTATTCTACAAATATTATAACTAATAATCTGATTCACTTGTCTATATTTAAATTAACATACCACACTTTAGTATTGTTCATACTGTGAAGTCGAAATTTAACTTCAATAGTTTAATTTTTATAAAACCGTAGGGTTTAGTGAAGACCCCACAGAATATAAATAGCAATCATGATGCGGAAAGGCGGAACCAAAACATGACGGAAGGTTTTTTATAATCGATTATTTATAAAATTATAGCATCGTATAACTTAATATTAATTTAGCAATAAAAATTAAACGTATTTTAAAGCAAAATGTTACTAAATTATAACTTTTAATTTAGCGAAGCCAACAAAAAACATTGAACTACTAAAATATATTTACATATAAAAGTTACTTTGTAAAACCACGTGATGTGTGTGAACAATCCCTATTGTGATCCAAGCCCTGACGGTGCATCACATAAAGCCGATACCTAAATTAATGTCAGCCACAATACTCAACGGCTTATCGTGATTGGGCTTTGGGACCTTTCAAATTTTATAAATCCCTATCTGTGTAATCGGATTATAACTTGTCATATTCAGTTTGTCAGAGTATTAAAATACTAAATAGCAGTTTATTTGCCTAAATTACAACGTTTGCGTGACATGATGATATTTAATTTGATCTAGTAACCTTTGTTCCGCAATAAATTAATATCACATGCTACTTTGTAAGTCTTAACTTTTTTTAACAAATTTACTTATAAATATTACATTTCAGCGTTAAATTGTCATGCGTCTACAAATACTTTACTCAACATAAATTGCTAAATAAGTCGAATATCAAATAAGGCACACAGAGGCTGGTTAAAATGTATGGTTATCTGAAAGATATTTCGATTGTATGAAGTTAAGGGTTTATATTAAAGGATACTCCAATTAAGAGTGCGTGTTTGCGGAGTCTGGGTATAATCAGTAAAAGACATTAAATGAAACCATGCATTCAGTTTTAAAATTATTTAACATAATAAACTAATAAAATACGTTATGAAAATGTCAAAATATTTTATAACAAAATACATATATTGTTACACATATTTCAAGTCCCGTATGATATATAAGGTAAACACAACTAGCACACAACTGGAATGTTAATATTTAAACAATTTTTGAACGTTGTAGATTTCTCTTGCTGTATATAATTTAATATTTATATACAAGCAGGTAGTCATAAACACACTAACACTCTAAGCTTGTTTGTAAACCACAGAAATAGTAACATGCACCTCAACCTGTTGGAATATTTATCAACCTAATGACCGTTCAATATGAGATTTAACTTGCTGTGTGCTAACTTTATCCGTTACGTATTTAAGGCTAATAATAATTCCAATGGCAAAATTGAAAAAGTTTCTCAGGTTATGTATTAATTTATTTACATCCATTATTGTATATATCTGTAAGATTTGTATTTCTAAGCTATCATTTACTATTAGGAAATAATGACCAGCAACTTAACGTAGGAATATCACTTAGATACGAGTACGCCATTCCATGTGTCAGGTTTCCCAACAGGCTTCTCTGAAGCTTCATGATACATTTTTATGTTATAGATCATTTCATGTTCGAGTTATTCTGTAGAAAAATAGACAAACAAACAACTATGTAGAAATTCAATTTATACATGCTTCCGGAAAACAGTGATATTCTTCACCTATGATCTGCAAAATTCCATAGTTTGGCATGCAACATCATAAGGCACATGTATTTCTACTCGTATGAAAAATGAAGTTTCATGCCAAATATAAAATCAAAGTGTGATGCCTTGTTTGAGACATCACAATTTTTTTAATTATTTTTATAGATAGTGGTGATTCATAAAATTCATAAAAGTTTAAATGGTTATTCTTGTATCATAATCATAACCTCCGTCAATATACCCTCCGCCTCACCGTGGTTCCTTGGTGGACAGTGTTACTTTCAAGCACACAGTAGCAAGTTTGTAATTGTATTCCTAGTAATATTTCGTACTAGTTGTGCGTACTTAGTAGGACTGAGCTCAAACGGCCAGTTTTTGTGCCAAGGATACTTAAAACTTCAGATGATAAATTAGTGGATACCAAAGATTGAAAAAGTAATAAGGTACGTTATATTAGGAAATACTGTGTAACTTCAATCCATAAAAGGTTCATTTCTATACATACAGAGCTATAAAAACTACAACTACAAATATGTAGTATTGCATCATTTGGCTGTAGAACTAACAACATATGTTACCCTATTACAACAACATGATTATTAACAACATGAAATCCCTATTATGCTCGCCAAGAGAACAATTCATCCAAATACAAATCGAATCATGAAATTCCAGCAAATAAAATATGCTTCCAATGTATTAAAATAGCTGGGATTGTCAAAGGACTATCCCTAGCACACATTAACTAGCATGGTAATAAATATTTGTGATCCCTGATAATCTTGGAAGGGTAGGGTGAGAATGTAATAGCAATATACTCGTAGTACATTTTGTGTACATGTTTAATATATTGTTTTTGTATTTTTTAAATCTCGGCAGTTAAATATTTCGGTTCTGTTAAAGTATGATGAAATAACTACTTGACAGGATTTCAAGGGAACCAGGGAACAGCTGAACGTTCAGGCAAATACATGTTTACATTTACTTCACGGTTCTGGTTGATCTCGTCTTTTCCAGTGATAATTACTTGAATAATGATTATTATTTAAGAACGGTTTAAGCGCATTAAAATCGTTATGAGCATAATACAATGCCAAAGTGCTTAACAAGTAATATAATATGATAATATGAAGCAAGACAACTGTTATGTTTCTGAGCGTTATAACTCAGATCAATGAAACATATACGATGGTGTGAATTCAATTTCACTTTCTTTAGTGGTTATTTAGATATAATATCAATGTTGCTGCGTTAGTAGTACATTTGTAATAAATAAAGCATACTGTTACATGACTAGTACCAAAGCATTAAATATCAATACACTGTTTGTGTCTTCTTGATGATGCTTTACTGTAAGGTGTATCGTTTACCTTTTAAATCTTTTGATAATCAAGACAAATTTAAGGGATTATTAAAATTCTTTACAATCAAGTGTAGAATAATTTGATAATTTATTACATACATTTTTAATTATATACAGTAATTAACTTTGAACACTTTAGATATATTTTGTTTTTTTCACGTACCTGAAGATGAATTTATATAATTTTAAATGTACATCGTATGAAATAAAAAAAATATATCAAAAGTGTTCAAAGGTTTATTATTGTATATAATTCCATCAAACCCTTTTTCAGGCTACATCTCTAATATACATACATTTCTTTGAACCTGTCGGTTGAATCATTAATTTAAGCTGATGTTTATTTGTTCTGTAGGAAGTGATAACAATAAAATGGTGGCTTTAGATAGTTCGTGGTCTACTATCATTAGCTAATATTTATTTAAATTGCTCTTAGACAGTGAGGCTGAAATCATGGTCTTAGCTTAAAGGAAAAAGTTTTGTAAACAAAATCTAGTGGATAAACGTAATATAACAACAAATAGAGTTTGCGCAGATCGATAGCAGTATAAGACCTCAAATGACGTATTAGGCACCCACTTCCGAAATTAGTCTAGAGAGGATGAAAGTGAGTCTTACTGACTGGTACTCTTTTTAGGTGCTATTTGAATCTCGACAACTCCTCCACAAAACCTTATGAAAGAACCTTCTATTCCACACCAAACTCCTATGCGATAAACACGGTTGCATTATAAGAGTTGTACTCATATTGCCTAAAAATCTGGGACTGAAAAAATGAAGGATTACATTACCTGATGACACTACACTGAAATAAATAAAACGAGTGTATGTACATGTTTATACTAAAATATTTAGTTTAAAATATATCTTTATAGTCGAATTAAAGCAGTGGATGGGTAAAATTATAGAACCAACTTATTTTGTATTAAAACGTATATTGTGATACATTTCAAAAAATTAGTAAAATTATCATTACTTAAAAAGTCTAAAATTTATTGATATAAACATCTTATGCTATTTAAATTTAAAGTGAGAAATAAACATGAAAATAAGTACAGTTTTCTTTCAAGATATTGTCACGACAAAGTTTTATAAAGTAAACCGGGAAACTGCGCTGAAGAGCACATCCAACAATGGAGGATTTGTTGGTGTCATAACAGTATTGCTGTGCTTGAGAAGATATTGAGGTCTCATATAGCTTCTGCAAACTACGTACAAGACCAACTATTACTATATATTGAGTTCTCTGTAATACTTGGTCACTTTATATGCATCTTATAATTTCCTACAGGAAATATAATGTTTTGAAATAGTATATTCTGTATTAGACTACTTCAGGCAACGTCAGTAATATAGGAGAAAAAGGACATTTCTTGGCCCAGAGTAATCTTACAAGCATAATTTACGGTTAATAAACATCGAGTTGTTGATATCAGACCAAATGAGCCTCAGGTTACTTACGATGTATGAGGTAAAAGAAAGCATTAAAGAGGAGCATTTCCAGTAAATGACGTAACCATGAGGCAGTACGGAATGCTGTAATAAAGGAATATTTGTATGTGATGACCCAATGCTAATGTTAAGCGAATAATGCATGTATTTGTTGTTAATTCAATATCGTAGAGAATTTGAAAAGTGCATGTGGACAGATGTTCTATTTATAGATAGAAATTAGACATGTTTATGTCATTTGTATGAAATGAGGATGTTAATATTAAGTGGTATTAAGAACTCAGCACAAACATTATAATAAATGCTAAATATTGTTATTATTTTTATCGGAAAGGTTTTGTATTTATTTACTTTTATTAATATATCAATTTTAACGTAGAAGTTTTAATTATTCGTTACGAATAAAACTTTTGGCAAATTATAAAGTACTTTATTCTTTAAGAATACTTTTCTGTGACTTTGTTAAACAATTTATTTATGATGAATCCTAAACCTAATAATCCGATGGATGATTAGTTATAATTGATACTACTTTTGTTGAGTGGAACATCTAAGCCATCATATACTAATAGAGAATATGTAATGTTGTAAAAGCGTGTCATAACAATATAATAGCAACAATACTACAAGTTTAATCTAAGAGGCAAAATTATAGAGTGTTCCTTGCTATATACGGTTTAACAATAATGAAATGTAGGTATGGTTTCCGTGTAAATACTTAAGGTTATAGCTATAACAAATAAAAACTGAACATCGTGGAACTAGTAAACGAAATATGCCTCAGTATTAAAAACACTATATATTGTTGAATAACTTTATAACCTACTATCAAAAGCTAGGTACGCGTAATTATCAATGTAACAACTAGATATATAGTAAGTATTTTTGTTAACAAATCGTATTAAAAATAAAGTGGAATAGATCATTCTGAGGCTGAATTCATATTCTGTTATTCTATAAAATTATTTATACTCTTATCACTGAAATTAAGTGTTAGAAGTATTATATTATAAAATAAAGTTCCTTGCGTTCCGGAATATTCGAGTTAATTAGGTAATTTATATTAATTGGATACATTCAGTTTACTGATAGTCTTTGATAACACTTATTTTTGTTAACAATAAACTCAGTTTCGTCTTATATCTTTCGTCTGTTGTGTGTGTGTGTGTGTGTGTGTGTGTGTGTGTGTGTGTGTGTGTGTGTGTGTGTGTGTGTGCGTGTGTGTGTGTGTGCGTGCGTGTGTGTGTAAAATGTTCAAACAGAAGTAATAAGAAAGGGCTGTACACAGCTCTACATGCAAGTTTCCTCACGGATGTAAGTGCAAAGGAACTTGTATAAGGCGCATCACGCGACAGTGCATGTGTGAGACATTTACTGTTCTTTAATTAGCTTATCTTATTCAACACCAACAGCCACGACTAAGAAGTAAAAACGTCCTTTCTATAAAAAAGTTATTTATTTTCTTTATACAAATTTATATAGCTTTTATGTATTTTAATTTTTAATACACAGTACCTTTTATAAATTAAAATAAGAAAGCATGTCGGAAAAAAGCATGTGTTGTGCGTAAGTCGTAAACTCATTATCCTGTACACATAAAAATTTCTTTAATTTTGCTTTATCTGTTAAATATCTGTTATAAAGGAATATATGTTCCGGTAGGATTCTTAGAAAAAATGTTTTTCTATAGCAGAGGTGTCTGGGATATTTGTCTCAGCATTTGAGACGCTTATCCTGTGAGGAGTGAAAAACCGTATGTCTTTCTATCAAACTATTATTATATTTTTATAATAGTAATTTCATTTAGATCTTATTTTCCTGAGTCCTTGTGAAACTTGTTATATTAGTAGAAGAGTAGAGTTAATAAATTTGAAAGCAAACTGAAGACAATCATATGGCATTTGAACGAGCAATAACAAGAGTAACATAGAGAAATTAACTACTGAATAGGAATATTGCATACAACCTTAGTGAACGCAATATAGTGCAGCGACGGGCAAGGCGTAACAATTGCCATATTGGTTTTGATAAGAATAGGGTGAATAAACTTAAAGAAAGTTTATTTGTTTAAAACTAATATATATATAAACTAATTATGGCATACTGTGTTATACGATTTTCGTTTTAATTTCAGTAGAAATATTACCTATATATACAACGTAATTATTGAAATGTTTTGGTCTTACTGTAAAAGAGCGTTTTTTTATCAGCGGGTCTCAAACATACTATTTTGAGAAAAACATTTTATAATTATTACACTGTAATTTCCTATCAAAGGTCATATTTAAATACTAAACGTTTGATATTAGCTGTTCATTTAATAGAGAACTAGGACTATAATTGTATCAAGCGTTACTTCCTTAATATTCGTAGCAGCTATTTACTTTATAATAGAACTGTTCAATCGTGTTTAATGTTACTTCATGCATGGGCCGGTTAATATGTATGCTAAGAATAAATACAGTTTTATTTTTATGTGTATAGGACTAGTTATTATTAACAAACAAATTTTCCTGTCTATGGTAAAGATGTTTAAATTTGTCTAAGTTAAAAATTACATTCAGTGAAAGAAGATTTAGAGTACAAATCATAGATTGGTTTCTTTGCTCATAAGGTACATAACACATACATTTGTTTTAAATAAAGACTTTTCCTAAAATATTAGATCTGCGTGAATTTTGATTGTTAACGATTACATAAGAAGCATAGTATTCGATGGCTTTTAATATATGTAATGGCATCATCACTTTCAGGAGTGATGCGTGTCATGGCGCTAACAACAGGTTATAATTTTCTTTCAATCTTTGCCGCCAGTTTTAAGAATAACAGTTCTAAAGTCGGCTTTGTTTCTGATTATTAGATAAATCAATAACTTGTTCAAAACGATTCCTACTATGTATATTATTTTGGTATATATATTATTTATCTTATGAAAGGACTATGATTCAGAAAGTAGTTAAATGAAACCCTTCCATGATATTTGGCATGGAATTTATTTTATAATTCGTGTTTGACATTAAATTTCTCAAGCAAAAAATATTAAAAAAAAGAAAATCAGGTATAAAAATAAAATTTTATCACAAAGATATACTTTGCGTTTATTTTTTAAGTAGTACTATCTATTGGCTACTATAAAGCCAAGTGATAAAAATTTAACATAAATTACACACAATTAGTATAAAATTTAAAAATCTATTGTCCTATTCAATAAGATGTATTTTGTTTGTTACTGGATACTTTCTATATTTATATATAAAGTCTATATTTATATCGCGTGATATCTGCATTCTTTTGTGCAACCCTAAAGTCTAGGGATACACAATATTTTTTAAATTCTATAATTATATTTGTTTATCTCGACCCCAATAACATAAACTTATTTTACGCAATACAGTTTATTGCCTCAGAGTGAAATGATAACGAACATAAGTCTGACTAGGAAGAAAATATTGCTAAATCAATGGTAAGAATCTTCTGCTATTATACACTAAAAAGGTATTTGCAAAATATATAGACCTTATGTTTTTTAATGTGCTTTATATACTTTTTAATGTTTTTTTTTTAAGGAACCGTTATTGTTAAGTGGTAATATAATTATTACTTATTCTTACTATAGGCTCATTTTTATATATTTATATTTTAAGAGTTGCACGGGATAGCAAGTGTTTTATCTGATTTAAAATTAAAATTATTGTAATATGGTTGTATATAAATTTAGTCAAAATACATGCAGTAATTAACTAGGATCTTCATAAATTCTTCCAAAATTTGAAACTGTTAATAAAAAAAGTGTTTTCACTCTACAAAGGTTACAAATTACTAACAGTATTCTGTGTTACCAGAGGCATTTCTTTTGACTAAATCACTTAGCATATAAAATCATTCTAATTTTTACGAAATTATAGCCACAATAAGAAAAAAAACCATAAAAGTGTAGTTTCTTTTTAAACGTTGCATTCTTTTTTAAAAATGTATATAGGCACAATGGGATATTGTTCCGATCACGGGCACTGTTCTTCAAGACCCTCCTTTATGAATAAGGCCTAGCTAATTTTTTTGGAAGATTTAATTACAAAGTTTCCAGTGCATACTTGGTATGTTTTTCCAGCTCTTATTAACTTGTTTATGTAATGAACAACGCCGAAAGTTAAAAAGTAAAATTTGCCAAATAACTAATGTTGATTATACAATAATTTTAAGAATACGTTGACGTAATACATAACAAGTGGTAAGTTACCTGCGTGACTGAACTATTTTACAGGATTGCGTGGTCAGTATGATGCAATTTTACCTTTAAAGTCTTAACTAACTTTACTCAAACAGTATGAGAAATATTCAGACTACAAAATCAGATAACTAGGCTGAAAGGAACATTTGCTATGATTTATTTATCCTTATACTTGCTTCCAAGGTTTCATTAACATTAGATTTACATAGAGATTAAAGGAGGAGAGTTTTATTTAACCCTCTAACCAATGTATATTACTACTATTTTTCGATCAGAATTGGACTTAAATATAGGTAATTGTTTAATTATTTAAGCGTTAGTGAAACACATCTTATCACTCGAGAGGTTGGAGAAATTAAAGTCCCATATACGTTTCTGTAAAGTATATCAAACATTAACTCACCTATACACTAGAAATTTTGCTTAAGCTTTATTTCTATAAACAAGATCAAATTCTATGACAGTGCATGCCACTGCTTTGTTTTTTTACATTAGGTTTAATTTTTTTGGTCTTAGGGTTAACTTGATTTCTTCGTGAATATCTGAGAACAAATAGATTGTAAACAAACTTAGTAAAGCATATAACATTTTAACATATTACAACTATCAGATTAAAATATTCATTAGAATTAAATTTTGCATATAACTTCGACGAAGATTGTTATGGGACGTGTGGTCTAGCGTAGTACTATTTTGTTAAAATAAATATTTAACAACAAAATAGTAAACATATATGACACACTTTATTTGCACGTATCTTGCAACGCTACGAATCCATAGGAAATGTGTTGATCTCAAAGTATAAATATCTGATAATAATTGTACGCGAACTGGATCGATATGAAACGTTTATATTAAAACTTCTTTCGATTGATAATATTTGTTTCATGCAATTAGAGGTAAAAATGCACAATTTTAAGGCTAGTGGCTTATAGCCTGAAAGAAATTTCGAAAAAATAAATAGCCCTATATTTATACCAAATAACCTAAGAATGTCAATGTACAATGTCAGTACAATCAGATGAATAGTTTACGTGTGAGAGTTAAACAAACAAACAAAGTCACTTTCGCATTTATAATATTATTGGGATAAAAAATAGCTTGTTATTTATGTCAGCTTGGTAATTACAACCGAATCGCGTAAAATTTTTTTGTAAGAAGCCTAAAGGGTTTTATTTAAAAATACCTAATAATATTATACAAAAATTTACTGCAAAAGATTGTGTGTTATCCATGAACAACGATTAAACGTGTTTAAATATTCTCCCAAGAACCATAAATGTATATGGAGACAAGCGGATTCTGCAAACCTCATTGTATTATATTTAGAACTTAAGATTGTAATAATATTTACAAATACATCCTAAATACACTATTGTGAGGAGGAAAGTAGTTCATACATTTTTGTCATTTTCTATGAGCACAATATCAAAAAGTATTTGAAAATTTTTATGCATTCAAAATATAAATTATTACCCATATTACTGATTTCTGTCAAACTTGTGACCTATCGAGCAGGACAGAATGAAAGCACCAATTATTAATTTTCTGTCAACGCTTACTCATTGAATACTTTCTAATATATTGAAAATGAGTCACCGGAATCTATGTCCCCCATCTAATTCACACTAAACTACGAGCATTATAGTAAATACTTTTCATACTTAGCTCTCTTAGCCACCCATATCTGAAATTATGTAATGCTTTTAAATGTATATTTTTTTAAGTTTTAGTCATAAGCAAAACTAAAACAAAATTATTTTGAGACTCAAAATCATCCCAGTTCTACCCATGGCTTAATTTTAAACTATCTATATGACTACCTATGTTTAATGACATGTCATATGACATGTTTTACATCATACATGAAACTCATTTAAAGCAAATCCAAATTCTGCCCTTGCCGTAGGCAATAATCGAACGTCACCTGTTTTCAAACTTTCCGTCCTCTTTCCGTTTATTTATCGTACCATAGCTGAATAATTTGTTATTTATTCAAATAAAAATTGGATTAAAATTTTGATATTTTCTACTGATATAAATGATATACTATAAAGTATATGTATTATATAATATTCATTATCGTATTGGTGATGGGCAATCAGTAGGTACGTGTATATTAATATCCCAACATAACACAAACAGAAACTTTATAAGATAAAATTGCAATATATATATATATATATATATATATATATATATATATTTACTTATCATTAAAAATACCTAGAATACGGAAACATAACTACTTGTTAATATTCTGACTGTCCTTTTTATTAACTAAACACCCTATTTATATCATGTGTGTCTATTATTTTTTTTCATGTAGTCTATTTTGTGAGTTATGCTGGAATTTAAAGTATTTTTTTGCCAATCGTTAATATATTATGCTTTATTTCTTTAACATTAAATTAATAGCAATTCTAAAACTATGCGCAGTTTGTATAAACGATGGCTAATGTTGTTAGCTAGAGTTACAATCGATCGGTATATAGTTGTCCTAGCTAAATTACGGTTTCTCATTTTATATTCAGTATTTTATCGGTATTGAAATAGGTATATCAAATAAGTACCAGCATTCCTCGTTTCTAACTATTGGGGGCGTGTGAATAGTACCAAACGTTACGTGTTTCGTCCCTTTTTATATTAGTATTTTATATATACAGTTAAATAGTAATACTTCTAAGTTACAGCATTCATCCCGGTTAGATTTATGTTTGAATTATTAATTTCTTTTATCTGAATATCAAACTTAAAGTGTCTTTTAAAGTCTCGTTAACGCTAATTTTCTCGTATTTTGGGGGGCTTTTAACATAAATTATAAACTAATAAACAATACTAAATCAGTTTCGAAGGCAGCTGTTAAATTATTAACTCCCCTAATTGATCCGTTAGATTTATGTCTCTTGTCATAACTTAAACAGTTCTCTAACTTTGTTCATGAGAACTAAGAAAACTTCCATACAATGATATAAGATTATTAAACTCTGTTAATTTCTCTTGCTTTCTTAAATCTTGTAACTTATAAGAAAGTACGTAACGTATTTTTTTTAGGCCTAATTGTAACATAACGAGAATCTAAAAATGAAATAATCCAAACCTTCTTATAAAAGTATCTGCGTTAATTATCATGTATCATTTTTCGGCATAGGCAGATTTAATACATTAATTAAATTGTCAATGAGAAACTTTTTACATTGTTCTATTGTAAATAAAAAAAACTTAAAATAATTGTTTTAATTTTTGTTAACAATTAGGCTATGTCTTCGTTATTCAGAAACGATAAATCTATAACCAAGATCATGTAAGATTTAAAGGAGTAGGCTATTTGTTTTCCATTGCCATTATGCTATAAAAATAAATGGCTCGGATTGTAATATAAAAGGAAAGTTGGTGTGTTGTGACGTTAACACTGTGAGGATAAAATTTGAATAATGTGCAGCGTCAACATCTGTGAACCTATACAACTCGGTAATTTTTATCGTGTAACCCAGATTTATCGTGTGTCGTGATTCTGATCTGCCAAACTCAATTTATACTGGTCTAAGTTAATATGTCTAATGACCCGTGCTGCGTGTCAATCTGAGAAATATGTCAATGGGTAATTGTTATCTACGGGCAGTATCTACAAAAGAGTGACGTGAGTTTAGACCTGGTTAACTCTAGAATACTGTCCGAGTTACATCAAATGGCACTTTCATACAGCGTCACCTCTGTGACGCTTCTCACTGGGTACTTTTAGCCCTAAAGTTAATATTTTTCAAGTATTATCATGAGATCAAACCTTACAAATCCAGAGCTTCGTGTTTGTCATTTTTTTCTCACAAATTGTTTATCCTCAAAAATATTTAATATTCCTTGAGATTTTCATTGAATATTATTTATTTGGTTAACAATAAATAAAACTTCCTGTTAGCCTAAATTTCTAGTTTTAAAGTAGGGACACTTGTTTTATTATAGTTTTATGGAACCCTTTTTTACTTTGATTACTACAGAAAACAAAAAGATTTTTGCAGTAGACATGATTTACTTGGGTACAAGCAATGTGAGATGTTGTAGATGGAGCGTATATTAATTACTGATAACTTACTTAAATTCAAACATAAAACCAATATTTAATACTTTTATTTTTTGTGAGGCCTTTTGATAGCAAGGCTATTTCTTCAGGACACATCACAAAAGTGACATACAAACAAAGTACACACAAAGTAAAAAAAGTATTAAATATTGGTTTTATGTTTTAATGGAAGTAAAAGCAATGTGAGTACATTAATAAATTCATACAATAAGAAATTCAGTTGTGTTTGTATCTTTATATTTAAAGCTACAATTTTTAGGTAAATGCCTTTTATTGAATATTTTTCTAAGCAATAATTTTAATTTTCCTTTATGAATAAGCTACTGTTTAATATATGCTTATAAGCTAAGTAAAAAAATCCATTTCAAATGGGCCATTATTACTGATCTTCTCAGGTCTGTCCTTTGCACTTTTTGCTGCTGGAAATGATTAAATCTGGGCATGAAAAGTTGTATAGAACATATATCAACCTTTTCATATATATAGGCAAATTAAAATAATATAATGATTTAAAGAACAGATTTTTGCGATTAGTAATTAGTAACCACATTCATTTATTAAACAACATGTGCTTTATTTTAAATTTAAAATTATTTTGAGCAACAATTTACTATTCAAATTGAATCAACTTATTAATTACAACGCATACAATAATAATTGCTATTCAAATATTACGCTTTAAAAAGATTTTTTTATTGCATTGTATAGGAACATGATAATTATTTTAAAATAATTTTTTGTTAATAATATATTTAACTGTCATTATTAATTCAACCAGTTATTATTTATTTAACTTTGTTTGAAATTTAAGCAATAAATTAAAAATATTGTTTAAATAATTAGTATTAGAAATCCTTAATCAAATCAATAACCAAGTCAATCGATACTGAATAAATTTTAGATTGAAAAAATGTAGGACTCTACATATAGTCTATATTAAAAAACCACTTACGGTGGAGTATATATTGACTGGAAAATCATATAATGAAAATCTTACCACCCAATCCACTAATTATCGTATTGAAAAATTGTTTTTTTGTCTAATCAAGTATGTTTGAAACTTGTTTATTTTCATGACCTACTCCATTACTATCATGAAAATCGAGAAGACTCAAAGTAAACATTTATTACCATCGTTCAGCCAAATCTAATAGAGTGACAACGAAACACCAACTTCCATTACGTATATCTGAGACGTCTTGAAAGTCATTATTAGGTAGGAAAACCCATCCCACCAATTGCCTAATCAAAGCGCCTGGAGAATGTAATCGGATTGCCCTAAGTCTAAACGAAATTGCATTGAGATTTCCATAATTAATTTGTACATTTAGTCTACGTATTTTGTAAAGGATACAAAGAGTTTAAATTTATTAAAAAATTAAATTAATCAGCCCAACAAAAATATATAATTTTGAAATGAGGATCCATTGTTTTCACTTAAAATAAAACAGATTTTTTCAAAAACAGTCCAATATGTAAAAGAGTTAATGTAATGTTTTTTTACTTGTAATTCTTTTAATTCCGATCAAAATAGCTATGGCTACCCTATTTCAATTTTCTAAATGTATGGCGTTTTTTTAGATATCATGAGAAAAAAATAGCTTGTAAATTCATAATGCCGTTAATACCATATAAGTAATATCGGTATACGAATTAAGATTGTTTGTACTGCAGCGTGTTAAATTAGGTAATATAAATTCTGTATATTTCCAATTCTTTTTCATAAATAATTGACACTAAACTGTTGTAAGTAAAAAAACTTAGTTATGTAACATGTTTCTACTGTATTACTACCTGTAGCAATTTTAACTGTGAACCATATTTTTTTTTATCACGCTTTGTATGTAATGGTGTGCGTACCAGGTGTCTCTCCTTCCCGGTTAATCGATTTCCTTGGTTGGCAATCCTGTGCTATTTAAATAGTTAAAGCTGAATTAAAAGAATCTATATGTAAAAGCTATTACCTAATAAGTTTTAAAATAATTTTAGTGTTATTTTAATAACTGAATTTTATAATTTATTACTGTTGTAAAATGAGGCCAGCAGTCTATCATGTACTCTGTACAGTGAAATATTGTCAGACAAACCGAGTCAAGCAATTAAGTGTGGTGCTGCTGTTAAATTATGTGAACGTGATCAATCTGTCTTCCAAGCCGTCCAACCTAAATAAAGCCCGAAACATTGCTGGGCTGTTACAATTTATTGTCTATCAGATTGCCTGTTTGCCTGGTCTGTTATATCTAGAGGGTGAGAAAATAAGATTAAGATTTTGAGCTTACCCTGTTACGTGACTTAATCTACAAACGAGTACAATAATATTGGTAGGGTACGATCTACACCGTGTCGCCATGACAAGCTTCATGTGGTTAATGCAAAATTTCAGCATCTATTTCAATATTGACAGTTAGAACGGACGGACTATGATAAAGCAAATACAATTTTAAATCTCCCGATACAAAAAACAAAAATTAATTGTGCCAGATTTTGAGTGACGGGATTTCAAATTTTTCGATATCTTGTCCTTGACGCAATTTATATATTTTTATCAAATTAGGATTCATATCCTTAGTAAAAATAATAAAAGTTTAAACGCCAAGTTAATTATAATTATTCAGGATTTGTTGGGATACTAGTTAGTCTGATTAAGGTGAATACTAATTTTTAATTACTTACGAGTATAATGGGTTCGAATAAAAATTGATTTATCCTGCTTTTTTCTAATTGACTATCTAAATCAAAATCAGCATTCCCTTGAACTCAGATCTTGATTGGGCATAATCCTAAGACCAACTCAATAAAACTGAACTTCCTATAAATGATCTGAGAAACATTTTACAAAAAACCAAAACTACATAATATATAATTAGGTTCCTTTCTGCCACATTTTAATCTGATATTACTAAGCAGTAGTGAGGAATAACAAATAATTATTACAATTATAAATTGTATTTTCACATAACCTTTACTTTACCTTGGAATTTGGTTTTTATTTAAAACCCAACTCATGGTATGGTTGTAAATGATATTTGCTAGGTTTTATAGAAGGAAAAAAGTAATATAAGCTAATAATTTAGATATATTGGAGTAAGGAAATAACGTTATACTCACAAATGAATAAACGACCATGTACTAATAACGGACAAGATAATAGAATAAAATCTAAATGTAATGTGCTGTAAAAGGTTACCATTAGTTGTCCATCAACATTATATGAAAATACCCTATTATGCTGAAATATAGTATTTAGTACATTTTAAACACCTTAAAAAAACAAACTATTTATTATTTTTTACATTTATTATCAAAACACTATGAGTAGTCCCTGATACAAACAAATCTACAACGGTTTATTTGTGGTTAATAGCGTGTTTTACTCCCTAATGAATGTTTGTAATACCACAAAAGAATACATATAAGGGAAGCGGTAGCTCACAAAACAACAAGTTAAACCTCAAGGTAATCTACGTGGATATTGTTTGGTATCACGCAGAGTGTGACACACGACCGCGGAGTCTCCTGGGGCTGAATTAGAGTCCCGCTGTGTCAACTGTGCGTCACGCTGCGCATTGTTTTACCTGTGTCGCACGTTTAAAAAATAAACTCTTTATAGCATTTAGTGTATAGCAAAATAAACTAAAAGACTTTTAGTGCAATGTTTTTTGGAATACATTCTGTCTTAACTGCGATGCAGGTGTAAAAGAGTTAAAAATAAGTTAAACTCACAACATATAAAATTACCGCATACTATCATTAAAAAGTAATTAGTTTAAAACTTGCACCAAATATATGCGATAATTCTCTCCTATAATTTTGTATAAATAAATAAATAAATATATATATATATAAAATTTTAATTGATATAAAAATAAAATGATAACAAACAGTCCTCTTAGAAATAGATAACTGTGGATTTGTCACTATAAAAGTTGCGAAACAAGTTTGCCTATTTTAAATTATTATAAAAAAAAAATATTTGCAGAAATTATATACAATAATTGTATTTAATTTAAGCCATTGTGTAAATAAATTTCCGTAAAATAAACAACGATGAAGATCATGAACCTATTAAAAAAGTTGTTTTTCTAAATAAATATTTCCTGAATAATTTATTCTGCAGATCTACAAGACAGACACTCTGCTCTCCCCTCAAAATAATAATCAAAATTATTATTACGTACATATATTTTTGGTTAAAAAATGCACCTTAGTAAAACCAGCTTTCTCTTTCTCTGAAATCCAGTTACCGAGGATGAAGATCTGCCCCTCAGATTTTACCTCTCTTATCCATATACAATCAATAATTTTATTACAAAGCAGTAAAAAGAAGATAATACATAAATTAAATATACTTTTTATTTAATACATAATATCTATGGGATTAGTCTTCTCCAACAAAATATTTGAATTTTGCTATTAATTTTAGGGTTGTCAGTATTAACTAATTACAATCAAATTTACGTAACATTCACAGAGTGTCTTTTGATAAACGAATATAAAACCAAATAATGTTTTAATATTTTGTAACTTTTTACTTGCCATACAAAAATCTTAGTGATCCGTACATCTTAAGCAGGTGAGTGTGGATATAATTATGTAGTCTGACAGAGAGCAATGTATAGCCCAACACATTAGACTGCAAATTTAAAGTGTCCAATGTTTATCTTCTTTTATTGTAGGGTGTAATGTTCAATTTGGGTGCTACGGAAGTAGGATCTGAATGTTGAAGTGTGACTGACATACTATCCTACACCATGTTTGCGGTAATGCTATTAAATTATGAAATCACCGATGTAAACATAAGTTATCTTAATTAATTCAGGAAAGCATAGCCACGCCCGGTAGACATTTTTTTACTGATTCCACATATAAATTTTATGTTATGCTATATCATACTTTTCTTTTCGATGCATACTCAACACTGTAGAATGCCACAGAGGCATCAATTCAAAATTGTGTTGTGCCTTAATTGCTTAAATGATTCTTGACAGCTTGTATAACAGTTTTACGTACCAAAAAGGTTATTTCAATCACTTGGCACGTTGTATGCGTTTAACCAACAGTTTATAAAATAACAATAAAATGTTAATATTCATTTTCACCTCTAACAGCTATAACCTAATTGTAGTGGAACGCATATGAAAATTCCTATTTGTAACCATTGTATGGTACTTTTTTGGAGGTCACTGTAAATCTTTTAAGCAGCTTTTACGAATATCTATATAAACACATTCCTAAACTATCCGAACATTTATTTCATATTTAAAGAGACTGCAATTTTAAATAAGGAATGAAACTCCTTAAGGCTTCAATAATGCTCAGCCAAATTCCATGATTAGACTTGCACCACTATAAAAGTCCTTCTTATTGATAAATAAATAAGGTTTTATACCAAATTAAAGAGCCCAGAGGAAATAATTTTTAAGACGTATTATATGGTACATTCTCATTTTGATTAATCAATTTGAATTTCATAGCAGGTTTAAATCATAAATCCTTCTGTGAGATAGAGAGAGAATACAGCAACAGAAAATGACGCTTCAAGTGTATTATAGACAGACTTTAATTATCTATAAAGAATAGTTAAATCAGCGGTGAAAAATTACATGATATTTCACATGTTAATAACTTATTATAGTACTCAATTTACTCAGTTAGTTTATTAATATTTATTCGGATATTCTTTCGTGATTATAATGGTTACCCATACAAACAATGTAAAATATTCGCTACCTTAAGCCAAATCTCTTGGAATTAAATACATTACCATCAAAATTAGTGTTGTATATAAAAAATAAAGCTCCATGCAAACTTTCAAGTTAAAAGGGCAGGTATTCTCGAGAATCGTGCTGACAGACAGAGAAATAGAAATGAACTTTTTGAGACTATTTATAGATATTCTTCCTTGTGTCACAGGCATTATTGTTTTTACCGCTAGTAAATTTGTACACATTTTATTGTAAATTTTCATTTTTGCGAGACCTGTTGAAACCACAAATTCATTATCAGACCACTTTACAAAATATTGCAATTATTTCTTGGCGGATCTTTTTATCTCTTATACCTTGCAGGAAAATTGTATATATTTCAAACTTCCCTGTTCATTGCATATTTGCTAACTATTACCACGGCAGTGAAAGAGTGTACATTAGTTAATCATATTGCAGCCTATATATCACAAGTTCATTAGGGTAATATACAATATATTATATTGGCTATGTATAATAAACATACCTTCGTTAAGAGATCTGCAATGACACTTGTATATCGTTAATAAAACTGTATTACAGAACTTGCAAAATTATGTGTTACTTTATATAAATAAACATTCTCACTAATCAATTTGAAAAACTACCCTCTCTTGAATGGCATTCCTGGACACCAGCCAATCCATGCCGTCATTCATTTGAAACTTCTAGAAGTCATGGACGTAAAGAGGCGAGCAGTAAAATATGACCAAACAAACGAGCGATGTACACGCAACGGTAATCGTGTTTGCACATTGAGGACACTTGGGAATACGTTGCAGCCATGATGAGATACGGGCTGTACAGAGGGAATGGATAACTCAACTGGAACAACAATGTTTGTCGACTGTAATTAATTTACTTCCTATGAGGCTTACATTTTAGTACATGCACATTAATAATTAGATACATTAAAAAAACTGTTGTTTACGTGCTGTATTCAAGTGACTTTTTCCATCAAATAGGTATCATTTTGTGTATATACTCATTGTTTGTGCACTATATCCTAGATAAAAAAATTAAATTAACCATACTGAAATTTAATATTAAAAAAAACTATTGTCTTTTCTATGCTTGATTAATTTTCTATATGTATAATGAACCAAAATTCTCATAGTATTACCCTAAGTGTAAAAAAAATAATAAAACGTAAAATAATATTTATTACTAGCTCTTTCCCGCGGCTTTGAACACTATTCATAATTTTTATTCGTATATTAGCACTCTGGTTCAAGCGAATTTATGCCGATGTCGTGCTTTTCTTGTTGCCACGATCAAGAAAATCCGTCATAAGTGTATGTTTATAGCCCTTGTACTCATGTAAATGTATTTTATTAAAAAGTGGTTTATCACGCAAGTTTAAAGTTCCACCAGAAATGTATTTTAAAGACAAATACACATCATACCGCCTCCATAAAGGGTTTAGCCATTTAATATAAGTAACTGTCTCGTAATTTAAGTTTATAATGTGCAGGTCTTTTTAAAACAGTTATCTTTTGCAGCGCCGCCTGGTGGCGAGTTACATAAATAATGGGCATAACAAATAATCCTGTCTGTGAAATATACACTTACATAAAAAATGTCATAATCATTGATCGAATAGTTTACTTATATTTAATTATAAGTTATAAAGACATGACATACAAACATTCATATATATATATATATATATATATATATATATATATATATAATATATATATATATATATATATATATATATATATATATATATATATATATAATAAACCGTAAAATTTAATTTGTAATAAAGATTGAAATGTTTTATGTAGCCTTAGACGTACCGGTTAATAAAGGAATTGTGTGCGTTATTCCTAAAAAAACTTTTTAAAACAATCTAAAAAAAATTTAGTAAAATTTGGTGTATAAGAATTCATAGTATTACTAACTATTTAAGATCATGTACATAGTTCCTAATGCCATTATTCACTCATAATATTTATTTAACTCTGTTATACATTACACAGGAAGTATAAATGTTATTCTATCACTTAAAAATATGTAATAAGCCATATAAATGTTAAAATACTATCGAAACACTGTAGATTATGTTTCAAGAATTGGTAGATAATTAAAAAAAATTTCATTTTTAAACATTTAATATTTTCAACCCATAAAAATTATTAACGAGGTATATAGAAATAGCGCAGTTATTCGTATTAACAATCTCCCAAACCTCATTGTACATGTTGAATAATTTGAACTACAGTTAACGCACTTTTCTTTGTTTTCTGTTTTTAAAATAGGTATAAAACTAAAATTGTATGCTCTAAAAAAACCAGTTTGAAATGGTAAACAGAAAACAAATAAATTCTTCAATATAATTATTTATCGAAAAAAAATCAAATATTCTTTGTATTCTTAAGGTCATCCTAAATAAAAATTCAGACACATTCTTTGATTTTAAAATGATAAAGTTTATATCTAATTCGTCATCCTATTCTTCCCTTCCACCAAGCCTCGACATAATGTTAATTATTTAAGTTGTCATTTCACCATAACAAGGGGTAGGCTATGTAAGTGTGCCTTTATTTTGTATGGATATAGTGTGTAATATTTTGACAGTTGCTAACATTCCAAAATGTGCTTTATTTTTATTATCATTTACGTTTGTTGATAACAATACTATTTGTGAATTTTACTTTTTTTGCTTAACTTTGTGTTTAAATTTACCACGTTTCTCATACACCAAAAATCTGTCAAACTAGACCAATTATGTCTAAATTATATCCGGTTTTGAGACTATAATGTATATATATATATATATATATATATATATATATATATGTATCATTCTTTAATTACCTGTAATTTCACTACTTGCATCGAAATGTACTTTTATATTTACTATTTACAATTAGTTACTTATCTATAAAATATCAACTTAAACGTTTTTAGTCAAATATCAGCGTATAAGCAGTCATTTTTTACTAATATATAGTTTTGTAAAAAGTAAAATTTTTCTATGAATGTATCATGCAACTTATTGAGACATCAATTACAGAAAGCTAAATTCTATCCTAATAATTCTGACGGTTTTCGTTTTATGGGACGTGTAAACGGACGGATCTGCAGGTGTTTGAGCCGCGCTCATTTTTGTAGCTTAGCTCTGCAAAACATAATTTAACCAGGAATGACGTCATTGCTTATCAAGCCGCAGTGGAGTGAAATAATAGTGACCCGTAACTACTTCATTTGTATAATTACTGCACAGTGGTCCAGTCACGGTATAGAACCCGCAAAGTTACAATTTCAATCAGGGTTCTTTAGCATTGTACGATATATTTAATAATCATGAGCGAGGTGAGTAATATAATGAAAATAATTAATTTTTAATCTGTTTGTTTTACGAAATCCCCCGATCCGAAATTAATTAAGGTGATGATTATATTCACAAAAACACTTCATTCAACATTTTTATACGTTTAGTAAGGCTTAACTCTGTATTTGTCCTAAGTTATAAAACAAGGACTCTAGTTCAGTCATAGTGGGGTACACTCAAGTTTCTTAACCATTGTATGTTTTGTTTCAATTAGCAGTTAAATAAGGTAAAATTAACTTCAATATATTATGTAGCATAAAAAGTCAATTTTGATACATTTTAACACAATATACTGTGGGCTTAGTTAGGGTTCTACCATAATTTCTGCTACTTGATTTAACAATGTTTAAGGTTTTAGGTCGTTAATATAAATTTCATGTGTTTACAAAGATTTATAGAAGTCGAACAATGTTATACATTTTTATGTATATATATATATATATATATATATATATATATATATATATATATATATATATACTCGTGTTAAGCTTCATGGAAATTTTACAGTCTATAGATTAATTTGTTCTATAGTCATCGTCTGGACATACAGCTGGTTTTTTTTTTCTTTCGATTTACAGATTTCGGTAATGCTAAGACAATTACTATGCTATTTAAGTAATCTAAAATAGTATAAATAAGTTAAAGTATTATTATTTTTAAATCACAAATATATACATATACAGTTTGAAACTTTGTAAAAGCTTTGGATGGTCTATATGTTCGTTCCTTGACAATAACAATAGCATTTATTTCAATACTTTTAAGTAAATTTCACATTTTAACATCTTTAAACATATAACAAAACACAATTAACGCAAATAATTTATGAATAAGAAATTTTTAAGACTGATAATTTTAAAGATGTATTTAGAGCAATGGTTATATTATAGCCGTTTTGCGTAAACAAATAATGCGACACACATGTCCTATTTAGTAATTAAAACGATATTAAGAAGGTAATATTCACCTCTGACTTCCTATTGTTAAAACAGATTGATTGTAGTAAGAGGGTCTATGAATCGGTTATGATAGAAAAGTCAGGTAAGGCATTTAATTAGTAATTATTACGTGAATTCAATACCAGCAAGTTTAGCAAAATATTTTTTTAAATTGATTTTGTGGTTTTGAGCAAACTTTTGCTGGACAAATATGACAAAGCAGAATCTCTTAAGTAATACTGTAATGAGTAGAAAATAATTCGCAAAGTGTATTGTTTATTGACATTTTAATTACTATTGAGTAATTATATTTGTTATACTATAATATACAGGTATATTAATATACTGGTGCATTGGAAAAAAGTTCCAGAATTACTGTTTATTGAAACAGTAATCATAATTATTTATTAAATAATTAGATAGGCTGTAAGATGCCAAATAAAGAATGCCATTATGAGAAGGGGAAAGAACGTCGTAACAAATATAATTAAAACAGAATGGCAAAACCTTTTCAGCGTAGTATTTACAAGGAAATGTCAATGCAGTACAACTTTGAACCATACTTAACAGGGTCATACTCGTAACTATGATATCTCTAGGCAAAAACATAAACTTAGTACAGTAATCATGTGTATTTTATAATATTTTACTTAAACTAATAACAATAACTTGCAATCTAAATTAAGATTTATTTAAAATGTTTACACAAAAAGTGTGAAAAATAAATATAAAAAGTTTTATTATGATGGCGTAAATGTATGTAGGTATGTTCGTTTTGGTTCTTCTGAATATATCTTGAAACCAGTATAACGGGCAGGGTGAGACATGTAGCACCACGGTTGTTCTGTTGGATTCTAAAACACTGCAAACTATCTTAGATTTTAATTCACGTATTAAACCATAAGTTTATTACAATTTCCAAAATTAATGTTTTTTAGCCCATGTAGCCTTCTATATCTAAAGACTATATCTATAAAGACGTATTTTCTTTTCCTAGTTACATTGATCTCTTAGATTACACAACAGTAATAATTATAATATTTCACTGAAAGTGCCATCATCAGGTACATCATAGGAATCTCGGATTAATCATTCGAGTATTTTTAAGAATGACTGGATTATGAGCCTATTTATCTCCCATTGATTAATTTCTGACGTAATAAATAAGAAGTGGGAACAATTGATACAGGAAATCTCAATCACGTTAGGCTCCCCAGCAGAAAACCGCTTTGGCACAAAATGCACCTCTAGGTCTAACCACAGGCCATCCACCATGCGTGTGCCACCTAAACTTGTCACCGACATGATCGACACCCTACCTGAGGTTATAGGTACAATCCTCCCCTCTTTAGTAGTTTTTTGATTATCCTATAGAACATAGCTACCTTGAAATTACTTGATTATCATAGTATATTAATTTTACCTGTATCGACTTAAACAGTTTGGAACCAATCAATAGTAATGAAGAACAATACTGATCAAGTGAAATAAATTTCTAATGATAACTTCTGACCAGAGCAAGGAAGACAGCTACCTATTATTGAAATGATTTATAGTGTGCAAAATTCCACGGAATCCCTCGCAGAATTGGCAAACTACTTGCAGTCTCTATTCGACATTTCGATTTATGATTTACATCTAGCTCAATTGCTCGAAACGTTTATTACCGGACTTAATCCAACAACGCGTTCTCGACAAGTGGGCTTTCGTGCTCCAACGTTCGACACCAGATGTTTCGAAATGAATATATTACAAACAATTATACAATGCGTAATTATTATGGTTATAGTAGACCACGAAATAATTCCAACACGGACAAGTTAGTTATAACACCCAGAAAATTAATATTTAGTTATGAGCCAAATCCTATATTACTTTTCGCGAGGAAAGTTAAACTTGTAGGATGAAGTTTTCGGGCAGAAATTTGTATTCTTTTTCTCAAACCACCTTTCTGATTTGTTACACTTCATAAAGGGAAGAATAAACGAATTAACGGAAATCCAAAACTCCAAAGGTCGATTTGTGTTTGTTCTGTCAATATATGAAAATTATGATGACCGAAGTATTATCAATACATGATCAAAATATTCACTAATGTATCAGAAACACTTTGACACTATTAAGAGTCTGCCAAAAATTCTGGGAAATAGAGTAAAGAAAATATGCAATGGCAGCTAATTAACAGTAAAAATACTTTTCTAACTAAAATCTCATAGCTAGTCTTGGAATTTAAAATTTTTTTTTTAAAATGTACCAGTCTCAATAGTGTTGGGATTTGACTTTTTTCTAAGACATGGCTACTATAAATATGGCCACAAAAAGACCAATATTCCATATTGTTCACTGGAACTTTTGTTGCTTACTACAGTTCTTATCCCCGAGGGTGTCATTGATTCGGTAAATTGCAAAGAAATATAAGCTCCAAACAGAAGCAGATTGGCATAGTCGAAGCATGCTGGGCCCATAATCCGTTTCGTGATATGCCTGAATAGAATAAAATTACAATAAGGCTTCGAGTTATCCGCATTATATTTTCAGATAGCTTTAGTAAAATCAATCTAAAAATTATCCATAAAACATTTACCCGCAAATTAGAAATGTTCGAGCTACCTACTTTATATCTAGTTTGAATATAAAAATATGACACATGAAACCAGACAGAATCTTATAGTTTTATAAATAATCAAAATCAAGACTTGCATGTTGCTTTATTATGTATCATTTCCTTCATAAAGACAATAGACCACAATGATTTTTATATTTCCTTACACTGATATCAAATGATATTCGACAATTCGTGAATATCAATCAAAACACAATGCCGTGTTTCATATGTAAGTTTATGTATGGTGAAACACGTTTAGACAATGAGGCCATGTTGTGAATTACAGTAAGTAGTATTTAAGAGAATAGTACATAGATAGTAAAAAACTTATATATAATAATTTATAATGCTTTTTATTTCAATTATCCAACTCACTTGCATTCGAAACTGGGTAACCTTTGTATAACGTTAAACAAAAATTAATGTTTTAAAAGTTATTTTGGAGTAAAACTCATTTATGTTGCACATGTAAATATTTCAGATGAAGTTTTTAATGATGTCACTCAGAGCAGACACATCACTTTAACTAGATTAGTTTTGCAACGATGACTATATGTTTGTCTTCTAGCTTGGTTTTTCATATTAAAATTATTTTTAGTAACTTTAAATGGAAATCTCCTAACAGCTTTTAGGTGAAAACTAGAATAAAGGAATTCTCCTTGATTCAAATACGCTCAGTTTGGTCAGCACTCAATGTATTATATATATATATATATATATATATATATATATATATATTCATAATAAATTAATAATATTATTAAATAATAAAATTAATTTATTATGCATGAATTTTTAAATTAATATAAAAAGGCCTAAATATTTGGATTATAATTACATTGTTTGTACACTCAAATCTATCAGTGTTTATATACTCATAATTATCTATGTATAAATTGTGATTTTGTTTGTGAATTGTTCTTTGTTGTGAAACAAAGAAATCCATTTTAAATAAGTAAATACTTTAAATACTTGGTCAATTATTGCGTGTTCATTAAAACCTATTAAATGAACATCTTATATAATTTATGTACTGCCCGTGAAATAAATTATTTAAAAACATGGCATGTCCCTGGGGGAACTACCAGTGTTTAGAGTCTCTTCACTTTATTGCAAGGCTTTTCAACATAATTTAGTTATTAACAGTGCTGTTTTCTTGCTTACCTCGTTTCAAGACCTACTTTGCCCGCAATCAGAAGGGTATCCTCAGGAGGTATAACAAATTTTATTCGATATACTCTTTATTAAGTTTAATTTATTAGAACAAAACCTAATTACAAATATGAATATCCGACCGCTCAACCTTCGGCTGTAAACAAGTGTCTCCTTTCATTAATGATACTATACAATGTTTAATAAAAACCAACAATTTTTAAACACACTGAACCTATCAGCTGAGAGTTTTTAGATAAATTCTGTAAGGTTTATTTGTTTAGATTAAGGTTTTGAAATATTAAAATGTATTATGAGCAAAGGCTGTTGTGAAAGAATTTAAATATTAAGTTCGATTGGCAATGCGACACCCTCAAATGAACCAACACATATTTCATTTGTAATAGCATCTCATTATATTGAATTAAATTTTAAATAAAAATGGATATCTTCAATAGTTATGTTGAACACAAAACTTTAATACCAATTATGATTTATGTTTAATATTGAATTATTTATTACAATTTATGCTTAATTGATTTTTTCTATAACATTTAATAGTAAAATTTTGTAGTGTTTCAAAAATTATGTATTCATGAATTAAACGGGAGAAAACTTTCTTTTGAAATATCTATATATTCACACAAAATTACATGGTTAAAACAAATGAGTGACTTTTCCAAATTGAGAACATTTACATAAAATATATGGAATAGGAAAATATAAATTTCAATATTAAACTAATAGTTTGATTTCTACTCATGATAATATTTCCTTTTAGCCTATCACTTTTGGTACAGGTACCTTGGAATTTTAAATGAGACATATTAAAATAATTAATGAACCCTGATATATAATATTGCGTTCTTAAAATTAAATGCAAGATTTTCTTAACTTGTATTTTGTTTGCACTTGACACTATTTAGCCTAAAAGAGTTTCCCCGCACACAAACACACGCACTGGCACTCCCGTAACGTCTTCCCAATCGACTCTCTGACTTTCTCCTCTTCCTCGTTGTTCCTGATTTTTGATGTTGCACCCCCCAGCTCTCCTGACCACGCGTATGCCAAATCTCTATTGTAATTTGTGAGTACCAATTTTTGATATCAGCATGGCTGTCTCTTACATCGTCGCATGGTTTTTAGAAATAAGCGTTTCCGCTGCTTAAACAAGCATTTCCTGTTTGTTTGTCATCGGTGTCTGGGCGGATGTGCGCATCCACTTACATCCGGAGAACGTTTGTTTCGAATTGTAATACAAGACTTCCTTTCCAGCAACTATCTGTACATTGATTCAATGAAATTTGTTATAATAATAATTAAGTATGTCTTACAAGTCTAATAAAATTCGTTTTCTGTACAGTTCTTAATATAAACATTTTTATTATAAAATGTTGAGAGTTTATGCTTACTTCCATGTATAAACTGACTTACCGTGACGTCGTACGTATGCTCGAAAATAAAACGTCGTCAAAATAAGTAATTTTTGCGATGAGGTTGGTATAAAAGATAATCGTGTTACACCATTCCCTGTATTTTATTCATATTTTTATAATAATGAGCTATAACATGCGAAGATGAGGTGTTTATTCATGTACAAATTGCATTTGTGGAAAAGTTTTCTGCTTCAGTCTGTTAATGGTAGAAAAACTGATGTGGGCTTTACAAATTATCCGTCTATTCTGACCTGAATACATTACTTTAGACAAGTAAGCAAATGTGGCACCGAGTTACTAATCTGTGAATTAATCAATAATGCAATTGATATATCCTCACCAAATTTTGTTCTTTACAGATTTTAAAGGCGTAGATTACATATGTTATGTACTATAATAATGTAGTAAAATCGATATCTGTCATTCTATTGTGCATTTTCAATTAAATTGATCTATTTTAAATATTAAAACTATAAGTTTTATAGTCAACAAACAATATGTTAAATAGTTTACAAACTAAACTTAATTGTATATTTTTCACAATTCAGAATTCATTCCGGTCTATAAAACCTTTTTCCTATAATTTGTTGTTGTAAATAATATTTCATTCTAATGAAGAAACGTATATAGACTTTCCACTATTCACAAAATAAAAAGTCAAGCTTGTATAAAGTTCGACAAAGATTTAGTAAAGTTGAATTACAAGTAATTTGACGATGCGCATCAATTACAACATTGAAAATGTTTTAATCATGGTGTGAAGGGATGGAATACAAGAAAAATGGGTTTGTTTTGATTATATCAGTCACGTTTCTTTGATACGGAATACTGTCAAGCCATCTGTAGTGAATAAAAAATATTATATATAAGCTGTAGATATTTAAAACTAGAGGCCCAATTGCCTGGAAGTGATTTGTATAAAAATGTGGAACGACAAGACGTCGACTATTGCCGTACTTACAATATATATATATATATATATATATATATATATATATATATATATATATATATATATATATAATTTCAATAAACACTGAATCGCAAAAAGTACTTGCTCCGCCGGGAGTCGAACCCGGATCTCTCACTTGCCGGGTGAATGTGCTACCATTACACAAATATATATATATATTTGCTGAAAGTAAAAATAGGAAAGGATAACCTACACGTCATTTTGTAAGATTATTATGTTTTTATTATGTAGTGTATTTTTAAATATAAGTTATATCAATTATCAAACTCAATTTTGTAATAACCTTCTTTTATGTACTTAGTTTACATTGTAAATTGTTTTTTCCCCATATGCAAATCTACAATGCACTATAAAATTAATTTAAGTGTCCTTGCGTCAAATTTTACTGTGATTAAATCAGCTATCTATATTTGTCTAAATATCGTTTGTCTTATTTTTTCCGTTCTGGTATAAATGTTGTGTGTTAATTGTTAATATTCTTATCATTATTAGAAATTAAAATGGATTATCTGTTTTTTTATTATGTTTTTATAATTTTAAATAAATCATCATTGAATATAATTTTTCATTGAATAAATTATTTCAACTGAAATATTTATAAGTAGGATGATTGGTTTAAGAATGCACTTCTAGGATTTCACAAATATATAAATATTATTCTGTGTCATACATTAATTAAACCTTGAGTTTCGTTGAGCCACATTAAAATACGTTAGAATTAATTAGCAATTAAGTAGGGTTGCACTTTAAATTTTGGTGTTCCATAAATTTAATTCATATGTCCATTGTTTCTGACTTATCTTATTGTTTGCCAAGCATTTGTTTTTAGTATTTTACAACAAATACACATTTAAAAATTTTTTAGAGATCTTATAATTATATAATAAATAACTTAGTTGTCTGATATTTAAAAAAATCTCATATTCAATAAATATAATTATTTAATTTTTGATATATACGCTGAGAAAAGTTGATTGTTTTTCATATGCATATGCATAATAATATCATTTATCACTATATTTATTTACAAAATTTGTAATATTTAATTGAATCCTTAACTGTAAAAATTGCACATTTTGACACACTATAAACAGCAATCACTTCAAAGAAACAATAAACACTACTTTCAGTGTGAACCGTCAGGAACTAAAGTGAAAAGGCAGACCTCAAAGGAACAAAGGCAATTTGCCACCATCGTTATACAGGATAATCTTGTTGGAGTGGGTGGCCTTTTATAGTCTCTATTTAAACTTTGCCCGTAAAAACTACTTTCCTTCTCGACTAAAACGTCTTTTAAAATGCAGTAGAAGTAAAATTCTGCAACGAACCGACATACACAGTAAACTAATGTATTTTTTACTTCAAGAAGCTTTTGATACCTAATGATCTAAAGTGACTATGCCTTGTTATTTAATAGTCGTAATATTATTTAGTCACAGTAATCATCCCAAAATGTTTAATTGCTCTTTACTTTAATAAAATACATTCAAGCAAAAACAGCAGGTATAACACTTTTAATAGTAGTTATTCATTCACTTCAATTTTAAATATGCATTAAAAATACGAATAGTTCTGGATCCTATAAATAATTTTACTTATATTTTGTAATAGTGCATATTTACAGTAGTAAGTTATAGAGTCTTGTTTTTAATAGTCTTATTTAAATGAGAACACTATTTTGGAATTTAGACTAAAAATAGATTTACATTAAATTAGTTTTAACTGGTTTATAACGTTTTTTAGACGTAAATGAGAACTTTAAAGAAGAAAGAAAGAAAGGTGAAAATTAAACACAAATTTATGATAATATTTTAATTAAAATATAACTATTAATATTTTAGATCATATTAAGTTAGGCTTTAGTAGATATACTCACAGAAGTTCATATAAGGGACAGTTAAATAGTAACATGAAATTTAATAATTTAGTAACTTGTAATGTATGTTCAGTCCAAAGTTTTGAAAAAAGAACTGCATTCCAAAGTTATTTGACTTTCAGGAAAGGCTAAATTGAATCAACTTGCATTGAAGATAAACTTGTGTTAGAGGTTTATAATCAACAAACCTCTTTTAATTTAAGTGGAGATCCGTACCACATGAGGAGTGCTGGATCACAAAAGAAATACTGTACACTAAGTGGAGTGCTGTAATTCAAGTACAGTGAGTGACCAAAGCGGAGTGCTAAATATAAGGGTAGAGCTCAAAATACTATGTAACACATTTATTTAGACAATCCCGCTCTTTGCCCATCGAGATTTATTCCTGAAATTCTGGCATTAATTCATATTTACTGATTTGTTAAACTTCTTGTATTGGTGACGTACACTCTGCCTTTTGTGACGCCAGTCACGAGAATATCTAGAATTTGGAATTTTGCACTACGGTCTAATTTTATTTCTTTGTTAATAAAATATGTTGAAAGTTTATTTCCTTTCTTCCACTAAACTTAATTCTTAGATTCCGTTAAAGCAACTATTCCTCCATTTTTAATTTATATACCTTGATCGAATTTGAATCTCACTCAGAATGAACTAAGTTTTAAAAATTCATTTTAAAGGAATGTGAAACAGTGTATCATTAAGGAAAATAATATAAAAAAGGTAGCATGTTTCATATTACAGCCTAATCAGGGATTTCAGTAAGGAATTCAATATGAATACAATTAATGGTAAAAGTTATAAGTACATAATGATGGTACTGTGTTAAAACTACAAGTACACATAGTGTGTAATTAACATCGAAATAGATAAGTTTAGTACCATTTTTTGTTTTAAACTAACAGGCTATCACCTAATGAATGGAAATAGCAAATATATACATACTGACTAAATTCAGATCTCAAACTGGACTCCAAATGGGTTTTCCAGTACATACTACACACCCCTTTGTTTATTCAAATAGCTGGCCGACAGCGGTAAGCCATTATCGCCTTGCCTCCCTCTCTCTTACTGTAGGTGTGGTGTGTACTCAATTAAACTCTAATCGTTATTAATGTCTTTCTCTATAATAATAAATTCTGAAAAATGTTTTCCATTTTATTATAAAAAAGCTGCCTGTTTAAAGTCTTGTACAGTTGTACCATGTTTACTTTCAAACAATTGCTTCGCCTTCTTATTCTTTGAGGAGCGTCAGAGAAGCTTAAAACTAGTGTGGTTGGAAAAATTTCATTTCTGTTTTTTTCAATGTTTGTCTCTCCCTATCACGTTTCGAAATATAACTGACCTTTAGATTTTGAATTTTGCATAAAGATTTGTATCATTTGTATATAGGTTATATTGAGTTAGATGACGGTGCATGTTACTGTATTAGATCTGCCTGACCGTTAGTAAATATTTTCACGTTATGTCTTACGGGTAACCATGATGGCAAACAAGAAAATAGCGGAATACTAAATTTGTAAAGACATGAGTAAAATCATATGAGATTTTAACACTTAAAATATTAACAAATGCAGCTTGATCATGGAATACAAATAAATATATAACTAAAATATCTTAAATTCTTGTATAAGATTGAATTTTGGCAAACTACGCTGTAGTAATATTCCTACCTTACATAATCTTATATATTTAGATACTGCTATTTAACTTAAGAGAAAAATAAGCAAAATGTAATGTATTATGTGACAAGATATTTCGAGAAGTATCTTATGTAGACTTTAAATTGGTATGGAACGTCGTTTCTACATAGTCCAATTGAGCTATATTATGATGCATGTCCAAACATGGAATTTGGCTGTGTGTTATAAAGTCTACCCTCAGAAAGCTGAATAATTTTTCTTTTGCCTCTCAGACGGATGGTGTAAGTTCGATCTAACCAGAGGTAATCTCGAGAATGAAATTACCTGTAGACTTTGTACGGAATCTCAGTGAAGCTTGTTACGAGACACGTGGTATTACGTATTTACAATGGGTAACAATAAAACAACATACAGTATTAAAACCTGTTAATATTTTAACGGGTTGATATGTGATTAGAATATACCCCAGAAGAACTATATTTGGGTTTTAAAATAACGATTCTCCTCAAAAATAAAATATTACACACGTGCCTTATGCTCTCAACAAACAAGTGATGTATCATTTATTAAAATTATTACCTATAGCGGTTAAATACAGGATTATAAATCTTAAGATATTAAACATGTAAACCACGTGCCTCGTGATTTACAAAGAATATATAAAATGCATTCGATATTTCTTAAATATCAAACATATACAGGGGTTTATTGGGGTTGGCACCCCTACAATAAGTGTACTTTATTTTTAACTACCCGAAGTGCTATAACGATTAATTTATACATTTAACAGATAAATGTAAGAATTAATTGTAATGAAGATGAGACACCCAAAGATTTCAAAATAAGATGGCTTAACCTAAAAACTGTATTTATCCTTATAATTTTGAATTTATAGAAATAAAAATTTGAGATACACTTGCTTCATGATTTACATAATAAACGTATAGAATTTTAAGGGGGAAAATATCTCCAGAGTTTGATTTGAGGTTGTAACCCTAAGAAGAACTATACGTTGTTTTTAAACTTGTTGGTGTCTTTGAAAGATTTAATTTAATTTACCAATGTCTGGTGCTTTCAACCTATAGAATTGTATGACTAAAGTTTAAACTTTTTGACGAAGGTGCGTTGTTATTTTTGTTGTCAGTTTACGTTTGTTTAGAGATTTTTAACTATTGTCTCTCCCTCATTTGGTTAGTTTTTAACGTAAATGTTTTAGTGACTATTTTCACAATAGACTTTAAGCCAGCGTTTCGTATTTTTTGGTTAATTTTGTGATTCCCTACGTTTTTTGAGTCATTTAATATTTGTTTTAAATACGATAATGACCATATTTGTTGATTAATTTAAAATTGGTCCCTTACATGTTATCTTTGGAAAAATTACATGCCAAACGTTAAATTCCATTACTTTAAGTTAGTATTGCTATATTTGACTTTTTGGGTTGTTTTATATTTCATATAGTTAGTAAAAGTCTTAATCTGGCATGTTTGTGAATTTTCCCACCCATAATCTTTTGACAAAACTGAAGGAAAGGAAAACAAATCAAACTTAAAAGATTCTAAACAAACGTAAAATAACGATTACCTGACGGTTCCAACCAATTTCGTAGACATAATTCTAGTGATTGCATTAGACAGAAGTTACGTGGCGCATGTCAACTTACAACTCACTTCCTAACTATAAGTGGCCTCTTGCACGGTACTTTTAATTTCCGTCGGCAAGGCAGTGCCGATTGTGTTCTCTAGTAAAAAATATTATTAATTTCGAAATATATGTTTATATTACACTGTACTTTTATTGGTGTACTAAGTATTCTGGTACATCTTAGACTGGTTCCATTGTTATATTTAAAGTAATGCACCGTTAGTCGTAAGCAACCTCTCAATATTAATAAGAGGAACGAAAGAAAATTCTAAATAATGTATGTATATTTTACTCTGTCAAAATATAGAGTGTTAATAAAGTCCCGCACGGGCTTGAAATTTCCGAACAAATTCAGGTAAAGTAATAAATCAGGTAAATCATTACTGCGCCGATAAATCTACTTTTTGAAATAACTACCATTTTGTTATATCAGGGGGAATGGCCCATAAGGAGTAAGAAACAAAATCGTAAATGAGAGAGTAGGTTAAGTAGTACATAAAATAATAGGCCTTTATTATTAGAATACAATTCCAAATCCGACCTAAAAAGGTTTATTCTTTAAAAGTTTTAAACAATTACAAGGTAGGTATTGTTCTAGATGTTCTGTTGGATCTTCTTAAGATGTGTAAGATAAATTTACTAAATGAGTACTAGATTTAAGAAATAGTTTTTAAGATAGTTAGTAACTCTAAACATGCAATAAATTAAGAATGCGTTTTAAAGTTAATGTAAGATGTACATCAAGTAAAGTTAAAATCCCAATCTTAAAATAAAACCTCTTCATTACAATAACTGATACTCGGTTTTTTTCTATTTATCATTCGTCTTTGCTAAAAAAACCTCTTTATAATGATCATAATCCTCTTTATTTGGTAAAAATAATTACCTTAGACTTAATTTCTAACATTATTGTGAAGAGTTAACTTTAGTCTAGTACTCGTATTATATATTGTAATAATTTACATTTATGCAAGTGTGAGTTATATTTTCATTAGGTACTATTAATACCAGGGAAATCTTAATTATTTTACGATTTACTCAGGATTTATCCCACATTGCTGTTGACTGCAATGAGCGTAGGTTGTATTAAATGTAATCTTATTACAGGCAAGGTGATCTACATGCTGTACTAATGCGATTAACTCTTCAATTCCAGAATAGATTAAGTCAGTGGAGTAGTTCTGAACTACTACGTGCTGTAATCAGGTAACTAATTCATTATGAACATAATCAGTATTGACAATAGCATAGTAGTTCTAAGGTGGTTGTAGTAACACGCAGATGAGCATACAAATACAAATCGTCTCACAGCACAGAACAGCACCCGTCCAGAGAGAAATCCCAAAAATATGAATACTAACTTTTATTATCAAATTTTCACGGCTATTAATTAAGCAGTAGTTGAGTATTTTAAATTAAAAGCCATATAAACTTGTTTTATAATATGATTTCATAATTAATGCACCCTAGATCAATTAAACAGGTAGGGCCAGGTAAACAAGCATTACATAAACAGGGAAGTGATCCTGCGGTGTAGTGTGTGTGATATGTTGGCTTATAGGAACAATGAAAAAAGTACCCAAAGAGTAGTTGGATTTAATCGTTATATGTTACAAAACATATCATTACGTTTTAAACCCTAGATTAGAAATAAAACATGCCAGAAACCAAAAATTATCGCCTAAAAAACTCTTGTAAAAACAGGGTAAAACTTATGAAAAGATTCTTCTCGAAAAGTAAGAAATAATTAAATTTTATCCATACAATAATAAACAATACTATAAGTAATAATTTTTATAAAAAACACACGAACGCACGTGAGTTACCAAGGTCTCCTAAATATTTAAGTTTTTATTATATCAAGAATGTAGGTAATTATTTACACGAGATTGCCTCAAAAACATACGGCTAATAAGTATTACCAATATTGATAAAAATTACTATTTTCAATTATTTTAGTTTCCACAAGTATTTAAAGTTTGTAATTATAAGCAGTATATTGAAGATAAGTATGTATTGCTTCGTAGTGGTATAACTTTAATGCTTTTGACCAGTATTAAGAATAATCAAAATGGACAAAAACCTCTTTTTGTTGATGTAGTAAAAACGTACGATTATAATGTAGTTACATGCAATCAGGCCTACACGTGGATCAGGTATAATTAGCGGCAGACTAACGCAGGTGTTGTAACGGAAAGGGAATCACTGATAGTGATTGCAAACTTATGCTTATTTCTAACTAATTAAATATGAATATTTATTTTAAATTGTACTCTGGTAATTAAATTAGAGTGAAGAAGTTAAAGTTAAAGTTAAAGTTAAAGAAAAATATTCCAATAACGGATAATATAAACTTTAAATGAATAAGTTGTATTGCATGTAGATTTATTTATTTTGTTTCAACTATTCCGGAATATCGTCAGAGAATCGACTATTTTATAGTGTTAATAGTGCACGTTTTAAGGATAACGTTTTGCTAAAAAATTTTACCCATTGGCTTTTCTTTTAAGGAGGAATATTTAAACAATCTTTTATAAACAAGCGGTGAATTCTATATTTTGGGACCCATAGTATATCACATTATGTAACCAACATTGTTTAAAATATGCAAAAAAGCTTTTTTCGATATAAAGAGAGAGAGACAGAGAGAGAGAGAGAGAGAGAGAGAGAGAGAGAGAGAGAGAGAGAGAGAGAGAGAGAGAGAGAGAGAGAGAGAGAGAGAGAGAGAGAGAGAGAGAGAGAGAGAGAGAGAGAGAAAGAGAGAGAGAGAGAGTGTGTGTGTTTGACAATTACACAAGTAATTACATTACAATACATTGATTTTCTTACAATAAGGGTATTAGTATACTGTTAATGAGGTTTTTTATATACAAATTTAATTACAACTTCTTAGTTTTTATTTGCCAATTTACTACCACAGTAATATATACAAAGATGTCATTCTTTACATATATTGCTCTAATAGCTTTCTTTAATGACTCTTTTCAAATAATTTATCACTCTCACAGTCTTTTAAAGCACAGTGTAATGAATTTAATAGTCTAACAGATCATACACGAATTTATTATAAGTTACTGTTCGGTGGATAGGTATCTATAGTGTTACATTACAAAAACGAGTTGACCTGAAATTAACTTCACTCATCCTACAATAAATATCAAATAAATAATCTGGTTCTATATATTATATTTTTTTTTTAAAGAAAACCTAATTATTTTATATTCTCTTTTTCTTTAATTTTCAACCCACAAAATGGCACACAATACTGAGTCAAACTTTTATTCAAAGCTAAATAATATATATATATATATATATATATATATATATATATATATATATATATATATATATATATATATCTGATACAATCGTTTTGTGCTCTATGTAACATATTAGTCAATTCGTCATTAAATAAAATTAGACACAGAAGCGTAATCAAATAAATGAAATATTGATGACACAACTTACATTTTTCTCATATGTAAAAGAGGACAAAAACATAATCGTTTTACTTTTGAAAGAGAGAGAGAGAGAGATTTTAGTGTATAAAAGTTTAATTTTGGTATGGAATATTTGCTCCCGTTAACCAAACCTGTATAGGATTTGCAGAGACTATTAAATATAAAATCAATTATAAAAACATATTTAACTAATAGAAAAGTAAAAATATTATCAGACATGTGAGACTGTCACTCAGAGACATTTATAATAGAGACACTTAAAGACTACTTTAATATTTAATGAATGTCTAAGTGTTATAGCAAGGTGGGTACTGACTTGTGTGTGTAGACAGCTCTATTTCCTGTGCAGCATTACTGATGGTACTTCAACATAAATCAAAGCATACACACAATATAGCTACAACAATCCATCAACTTCCTTATTGAGTTTTAAAGAAATTATATACTTGATTTGTTTTTTTCTCATTATATTTTTATTATTCCCAGATCTTTTCAGAATTCTACTATTACAATTTTTAAATATTATACGAATGGTTTGTTTATGCTGTCTTTTCCGATGCGTGCTAAATTATTTTACTGATATTTTTAAACACGTAACAAATCAAAATAATATATCTAAACACTTCTTGTTCAAGTGGGTTATATTTTAGACACCACTGTTCAGTATTCCTTGAGTATACATTCATATATGTATTTTTGTTATTTACATACGGGCTAAGTTTCCCATAATTATTTATGATGGATGTAATGTTGTTTAAAGAACACTGAGCTTAATTTACAACTATTGTAAGAGAAAAACGCTATTATATAATGCATGAAGTGGAAAAATATATATAAATAAGTACTTACTAAGTAATGATAAATATGAAACAGATAAGTTTGAGAGCTCTAATGTTCGCTGTTAGCGTTTGTTCCAAATTATTCGAATGTAATGGATGAAGTTACCAAAGTAGTTTTGAAGCTTCGTTGGATGTTTATTAATTAAACAAATCTAATAAATTATGTCTTTGTTTATTTATCCGTCTTTTACAAGTAATTCAAGAAATGCATGTCTAGCACTAAATATACAACATCTTCATTGCCATCCACCACTATAAAAGTGTAGATTCGAGTCATAATCTATTAAATAAAATTGTTATCATCTGTTTTAAGGTAAGCCCCATTGCAGGAATTTAATGTTAAAACGTTTAATGAACCAAAATTGTATATTGAAATTTAAAAATGTTTATTGACATAATAATTCACATTATTCGTTTATAAGATATTAATATAAAAATTAATAACGATGATAATGGTAGTTTAAACAGCAAATACTGACTACATGACTGCCTTTCTAAAATATTTTCAGTTTATTTAAAAATAATATGTCCATTATGAAACATGCCAAAGATATAGTTCTTCTGCGTACTCAAAAATACAGTATTAAAACTCTCTAGAAATGAATCTCTCTTGTTTGTATTCCATTTATTTTAGTAAAATATACTGTGTTTAAGAAAAAGCATTGTTTCCTTTTAATAGTTCTTTACCTCTTTTCACAGAGTGATTAAAAGTATTAACTTGATAAAGGCATTGTATGTCTCATACTTAGGTCAGATAATTTAATCTTAAATAACTCATGATTTCTAAAACCATGTCATATTTATATTTAATAATTTTAAATAAATAGCAAAATCCATGCTATAAAATATAATTAGTGATATCAGTTGAAATATTAATGTTATTCTAGGGATACATAACGGTGGTCTTTATTCGTGTCTCTGGATTAATGTATTGAAATAATTGATGATGCTTTATCAATGTTATGACATTTGAAAAATATTATATATATATATATATATATATATATATATATATATATATATGTGTGTGTGTGTGTGTGTGTGTGTGTGTGTGCGTGCGTGCGTGCGTGCGTGCGTGATATTTCTCCATTGGAAGATGAACCATAAAACTTCCTTACCAGGTCCAGGTGTACATAAATTAAATGATTGTTAATATGATAAAAATCGAATTACTATGGTTTATAAATTAATGGTAATTTATTCCCAACAAACCCGTCCTTATTTTTACATTATTAACTATTATACAATGTATTATACTATTAATTAGGGCTTGATTACAATAAATCCACCGCTTACATTAGGATATTTTATAATTTTTGTATTATTATTAACACTAAATCTACAGACACATTGTCCAGTTATTAACAAAAACTCTCCTGGGCCTTTCCAAACTTAAATATTATAGTACTTCGGGTCTGGACAACATCGGATCACCGGTTCTGCAATGACTCCTAGTCTGAACCATCTCCTGTAATACGGTCATAATTAGTTCGTGTTTCCAACTGTGATACTGCTATGCTTTTTGATAGAAGGCCAAGGTGATCATACCGGTTTGAATTACGCTATAGAAATCTATGTAATTCTTAACTGAAATAGTTTATTATAGTATAAACCTCTGTTATCCTCACAACAAATATCACCACTGACAAGAAACCAATAATCCTTCTCGTAAAAATGGTCATCTCTGATATCTCACGTGTGGGCTTGTAAAGTCGGATAAGCATAAATCAAGTCAGCACAGTCTCGGACATCCTAGGATTGATTTATGTCTACAGTAAAGTTGCATTCACACATTGTGGCTCCTACACTTTTAACTTACGACAATCCAAAAAAGATATGTATTTATCCCGCAACATTATAGTTCACCTATTTTGTATCATAATATAGTTAACTATCATATGACTACCCATAAATCCGAATTACTGCAATATTTAAATCTTTACACTCATTTCAACAAGTAAAGTCATGATATTTGTAAACTTTAATAAAAAAAATACATTGAATAAGCAGCAATATCATAATGTAGCCTATGTAGTTGTATTATTACCAAGAGGAACCTATATTACAAGTTTAAGAACTTACTACCAACAAATATCACATAGAAATACCCAGAAAGAAGGGCGAATTATTCTTTGACAACTGATTAAAAAAATCCACAGGGGATTTTCGGATTTTCTTAGACGAAGAGGAACCGTTTCCTTTTTTACTTGTTTTACATTTATAGTGTTTTTAGAGTTATCACATGAAAATATATATACATATATATATATATATATATATATGTGTGTGTGTGTGTGTGTGTGTGTGTGTGTGTGTGTGTGTGTGTGTGTGTGTGTACAAATAAATGGACACGGGGCAGATTGTGTACATAGGCAAACAAACAGACGATTATCTTTAGACATTTTTTACCCCATGGGAAACCTATGTACCAAATGTCTTATCTTTAGGACCTTCTTTACACAAACAGACCGAACGAAAATCAAGGACATGATTCAATCACAAGTTCCTATCGCAGAGTCGGATCAATGAATTGTGGATTATCAAACAGATCTAGGTAAGCCGGACGGAAGTTCCGTAATATATATTTTATTCACTGAGAGAAAGACAGTCCGTCAGGATGGTAACTAGGTTACTATATATGCTTTAAACTTCTTATATAAGAGTTAACATTAGATTCACTTTGTGCAGCTGCATAGATTTTGTTATTCAAATTTTACAAGGTTTTATTTTTAAAACGGAACATATTTACAAATCATTGCAAATATATGTATAAAGTTTACAAACTCACTTGTATGTAGTAAATATAAATTATTAAAAAATAAGGAATTTAGAAATTATATAATGGACAGTAATACTATAAATAGTGAAATATGCAACATTAAACGTAAGAAAAGTATTTTTAATCTTGTAAGCAAAAAAACATCAAATTGGATTTATTAAGGACTGTCACTAGTAGATTATAAATTTATAAAATTGTCTATGTTATTAGAAACAGTTTATCCTTATCAATCTCAACATGCTTAGGTAATTACGTAATTTTGTCCAGCTAAGCAAAAAATGCAAGTGTCAAATATAGCTACATTTCATCTCTCTTTCAATACAGCGTCTGTACTCTGAACTTGCCACAGACGTGATTCTTGAAATCTGGTTTACTTTTATCTGTAAAAAAACCAAAATAATTTTGTAACGGAGATGGTTTCAAAATGCTGTACATCGTTTCAACATTAGTGACACAGACTACAACAGAGGTTTGCCTGGTTTCCCAACAAGTACCCAGTGTACGTAATTCATTTGAAGAGGTTTGCTCATTGTCTCAACAGATTTCACAATTCAAGCCTGTAACGGTGCCATTCTCATTGAATCATCATTTCCTACTATAGTTTACTTAATGATTAGTAGTCTCATAGCCTTTTCAATCTTTTTAAACCACTCTTGATATTTCTCAAATATACAACAAACAAGAAACAAAAACACACACAAAAATTAACAATAATATCTATTATGGGTTTAACATACATTATAAGTCCTTCAGTATATTACCGCTGGCCAACAAACATGTTTGCTCATGGCGTATTACCCAAGCATCATCTTTATTGTAACATTGGTTAATACCATCAGCCACAAGCTATCATACCATACACATATAAATTTAGCAAAAGGAGAATGTAGAAATGAATATAATAGATCGTAAAAACCTCTTGTCCTTCCATACACGAAAATCACTGCCTTGTAACTCTGTTGTATGTTGCTAAAATGCTAAACATTTTGCTATAGAGGATATTTACAAATATAACTGTAAAATAAATTTACTAGGTGTATGATGCATCACTAAGTAACATCTGTCAGAATGAATGTAAATAGTCTAATTTACCTCATAACGAAGTAAATATATCAAAGAGTTGTTGAAATTTGTATAAGGGATCACAAAGCCATGGAATAATAGGGATATATACATAATTCAGGAACATTCCAATATGTGTAAAAACGTTATTACTTTCTTAAAGTCAGGAATTGGAAAGTAAGCTCATATACATTACAGATCTCTTGGCTATTATGTGTAATATTACCTCAGATTGGAATATGTAGTAGTAAGCACTTCCCGTTAACGACTCACTGGCATCGTGCAAGAGGGCAACTCATTGGTTTTAATAAATAAAGAAAATGGTAAATGCTTGTTTACGTTAATAATAAGGTATACAAATTTCTAAACTACAAAAAAGGAAATGTAATTAAATAATAGAATGAAAATGTTTATTTTCACTGTTTTAGAATAACAATACATTAAAAAGTTAATTTTTCTAATATGCCAAACTAAACGATTATACTACAACTTATGTACACGTAGTTCCAGAAATTGTTACTTCAGGAGATATAATATATCAATACATGCAGATTGTTTTATTTATAAGCATATTTGATTTTTTAATTTTCAGTACAAGAATGTGTATAAATGCCGTTGATGACATGTTTAACCTACTGTTTATACTAAAAAAACCTGCTTCATTTATAAAATAAGGCCAGGAAGGTGAACTGGAGCTAAACTTTAAATTCAATTGAATCAACCTACCTACCGTAGCTACGTTATGTCTATAAGTCATCTTCCAACTCCTTTAAATAAGAAGAAAACTCATTGCCCTTACTATCCGCTAGAACAACTACTCGCTCTTTACTTTTGGAATTTAAGGGGAGCGGGAAGGCCCTTATACCGACCATGTTAAATTCCACAAATTTTGGTACACTTTTCTCAGGAACCATTAAATTTATAGGCGTAAAATTTTGTGTGTGTAGTATTGTTATAATATTTATCTAACTACAGAAGCAAAATGGTAAAAATTAAAAATAAATTAATAGATAATTTACATTTTTTTTTTAAATCATTTCTAGTTTTTTTTTTAGAAAAATATTTTTTTGAAGCTAGTGTGTTGTGCTACACAATCTATTCTGCTTCCATGATTAGGTAACCATACCTCCATTGGTTTTTGAGAAAAATTTACCTTTGTTTAAAAAAACACAGTTTTCGGAAACGACGGTTATATTTAAAACTAGGTACTGTACTTACTTTAGCTAGCTTTAGAACATCCCAGCACCATAAGCAGGGCCATCGGCATGCTCTTGATCCTCCTCTAGAACCAGTCTTCTCTTTTTTCTAGCTGTTCTGGCTTCCTTGGTCATTAGTTGTGCAGCTTTGTCGGCTTTCTTGAGTCGCAAAACATCAAAACCAAGAAGCGCGAGCCCTGAGTTTTTACTCAAAGTTAGGCCTAATTCATTGTAGATATCCAACTTACTGGCAAATCCATCATTGAAACTTAGCACTGCATCCAGCACACCTAACTTCAAAGTGTTCAGTCTCACAAACACATTTTTGGGGACTTTATTCCACACTACGTTATTAAAACTCTCGTTAGGATTTTGAGTTTTTTGGTTTGCCTTCCCGCTCCCCTTAAGAGCTTGTTGTTAACTTGCAGATTGGTTGAGGTTGTAGGCAAGTACTGTGTGTGGGATGTAGGTGTCGAGCGTGTCAGGTTTCTAGTAGACGGCGGGTCTACTCTTACTTAGTACAGTCTTTATTTCTAGTATAAAGTTAACTAGTAATATAGCATCATTAGTGTCATATTTTGTACCTTTAATATAATTTTCCTCAGATGCAATTCATTGCTTTCTGGCGCTTCCAGTTTTACTCACTGTAAACAGCTAGTAGAACAATAATGCAATTTTTAATGCTGAACTTAAATAATAAAGAATATTAGTTAGGACGTGATGCTCTAAAATAATGTGTCTATGCAAGATAGAGTAAAGTGTAGTTATCGTCAGGAAATTGAAGGCACAACTCGGCAGCGGCCATAGGGCCTCGTCCAGACACCCAGTTCCTCTTGTCTGACGGTGGCTCAACTAAAGTCGCTAATCTAACAGAGAGCATAGGGAGACTCGAGGGACTTTTCCCATTTTCGCCAACAGTGCGAGCCACCGAAGCCCAAAGCTTATTTCTGGCGAAATAAGAGAAACATCCCTCGAGATACTATCCAAATTCAAGCTCAGATCACATGAGCGCTTGTTAAGAATATATTTAAGTTTATATATTTATAAAACTTACGTATATATAGTCGAATAAAAAACATTAGATAAGGTATTTGTAGTACCCAAAAATTGTGTTGTATTTGTATAGTCAAACTTGAATTAGCCCGTTTATAAATGTATTAGTTTATGAGTCTATGTTATATATTAGCATATGTGTATACTATCATTCTACCACGCTAAAAGGTTGCAATAGGTATTGACAAGCAACAGTATTTCCCGCCTCTAATGGCCATTCTAAAGTACTACACAAATGATTTAAATAATTTAGAACAATAATATCAATTGAATAACGTAATAGACGTTATATTAGACTATCTATTACGATTTTATTATAGGGAAGCTATAGTTTTATATGTAAAATAAATGTAAGCATTTTATGTTTATAGAAAATAATGCAACTTTCTATTTACTAACGTTGGGTATTTACAATTACTTAACAGGATAAACATTTCTGACATTTAAATCGTTCTAAATGATTCAATATCATCGACCACTCGAGTGTTGGATGCTTATTATACTGGACGTGAATAAATTGAATATATATAGTGGCAAAATATCTAAAAAATATCCTATCTGTATGAAGTTTTACATAAAAAAAACTTTATATCTACATAAAAAGAATGATTTCTATGGTGGTGTATGTCCAACCATTGAATTTGCCTAATCGCCATTGAAGCCTATTTAACTTGCATTTAATTTGTAATTCACTAAGATAAATTATTACTACAATTTTAAATTTTAATAAAAAAATATAACAACCCTATTGTGACATAACTTCTCTTATCTTTGCTGGGGAGATGAAAAATGTATTTTCTGTATGATAGTTTGTCTAATTGTAAAAAGGAAATCTCAAAAATTAAATGAGTTATGGGTTTGATAATTTGCATTTAATCTCAGCTAAGGCTGTTACGTAACACGTAGTGTAACATCCGTCTACCTTGCAATCGTAATAATCAAGAAAGCAGCCAGTTTTTGTATTACAATAATTTCTTTACACTTTAATCAAAACATTAGTATATAATTTATTGGTAGTTTAGGAGTTAATTAATTTTAAATTGAACCTTTTGGAATGTAGTGAGGATACCAATCTATACATAGCCACCAGTTAAACTATTTGCAACCTCTATAGTAAATGATTAAATGAAATAATGGTACGTGTTAAACAGATAACATTGAGACATATAAATTTGAAAGAAATGAAATGTCTCGAGAGTTACCAAGAACTGATATCTCAGTAGTCTGGAGGTGTAGTAATGTGTTGACATTACAGGTACGAGAAGCGAGAGGACTATAACTAAGTTACAAACAAACAACCCGTCAGCGTGGAGTAGAATAACTTTAATACTGAGCCACGCAGTATGCCCCCTCATGGTTTTATTCATTTTACAGTTATGAATTTCATGAAACAATAAAGCTATTGTTAGATTATTGGGAAACACAGTAACATTATCACTATGCTGCTAACGATAAAATGTTCTCAAATTTCGTACCAGACATAAAAAATTATCAAGCCTTTTTCAGCTAATGATAGATATTCGGCACATGAAACATGAGTGGAAACATTCCCCAGAAATTATTTCTTTCAGATTCTAAATCTCTTCTTATTCAGTGCTGCCGTTACTACAACAGTACATTGCGAAAAACCAGCCAAGCTGATCCAGACATATTACTCCCGGTACACTTACAGCGACTTGAATCATATTGACATACAACTTGAAGCATTATGTACACACGAGTGCGACAAGCTGTCAGAATTACCCGAATTTTGTAGTGATTGCACACCTCTCCGACAGGCGCAGTTGTATCGCATAGACTTAAAACCGTAGAGAATCACTGTTTATGTTGTATGTACACACTAGTGTGACTTTATCAACGGCTTGGATCACGATCCGAGCTCCTAATGAAGAGTTTTAGTCTACTTTTAATATTTGATTAGGCTTTTGGCAATTAAAATGGCATTAGAAACTCTTTAATAAAGTGACCCTCTGTCATAAAAACGTCCTTATTTATTTTACATAAAACCAACAATAACATATAAAATCCATGAATATTTGGTACAAGCACACGTTTTACTATATTAAGTTTTCTCGTTACAAAAACTAAGGTTGTAGGCCACGAAAAGATAGTGTAGACAAGGGAGTTATGGAAATGTTATATATTTCTCTTCTTCTATGTTTGTAGGGCATACTCTTGAGACTAGTAAAATAATTATTAGTCAGTCTTTAGGTGAACTTCAAATTTGGTTATCTTATTTTTATACTAAAATAGTATTTTTATTTGTTGTAAAATATTATCTCATATGATTTAGCTGTTGTTTTTTAATTTAGAAATTTTACTTTTTGTGTTAGTTGGTTTGAAATATGAATGAACTATGAATTTGTAATTCACTAAGATAAATTATTACTACAATTTTAAATTTTAATAAAAATATAACAACCATGTCTAAGGTGGAGCTAAGAATATCCATTCAAAATTATTGTTTTGGTCTCCCCAAAGAACCTACGAAACCTATGAAATATGAAATTTCGTACAAGTTATATTTATAAGTTGTAATTTCTAATCAACTATAATTATTTTTTATGTACCGAGAAAGCAGTTTTCGTTTATGAGTAACTTTATTAATGTAAAATATTTTGTTTACTCAATATTTTTATAACATTGTAGGTTTCCTTGTTGTTTTTTATCCAGATTATTTAGGGAATATTTTATCATAATAGGTCAGTCTATTAAAGATTTAAGCATTACATTTCTAACTGATGAAGCTTTGAAACTGTAAAGAACGTATGAGCTGCAAATAAAAAAACTAAATATATTACTGTCTTCTTAAAGATTTTTTAGTGAGCTAGCACAAAATAGTAGGATGAAAAGTATTAGTATTAATAATGATGAAATATAGTTTTCATAGTTTTTGAAAATCACGTTAATATAAACAACTATAAAACTGTCAAGAATTGCATAAGCTCATATAGGATTTATTTGGATTCCAAGCTATAAGCAAAATTAAACCATGTATTTAGCTCACACAAAAAAGATACATATGCCAATCCAAATCAAATCATCCGCTGTCGCATATCAATACACATACGTAAGACTTAAATCTCTGTAAATATACCGGCCCTTATTGATTATCGCGTTCCGAAAGGAAATGTTAGCTGTGCAAAACTTATCAGTTTCAGAATAGATTATGAGTGAAACACAATATTGTAAAATTACACCGCATATCAGTCCCATCACGTGGTAGTGATTAACAGAATCTGTTTAAGGAAAGATTTTAGTCATTTTATGGCAGGGCGGTATCGTTAGGTATATTTTTTACTTCGTTACCAATTAGTACAGGAACGACACAAGAAAAATTAAAACAATCTAAGAATCGTACACTCGTTAAGTATAAAATTATGGTAAATCAAGGTTGAATATATATATATATATAAGAAAATATGTATTTAATCTTAAAAATATAAAACTTATAATGACATATATTATCTTAAATCCCATCATGTTAATTTAAGAACGATATACTTTGTAAGTTGTGTGATTCCATATATATTTGAAACTCAAACATAATAATACTGTTGGTACGGGTTTATTTATTTTCTCCTATTACCATAGTATATAGCATTATAATAACATAAACGAATGTTACGTTTACCTCTATGTCAACTTGTGTTTAGTGGAACATTTAAAATCTGGGACTGTCGCTAACTCACTAAAACAACATTCGCACTAAATAACCCTTCCCACTGTGGGTAAGTTAAGTATATATGACCGTAAAATTATAATATGACTAAGTGAAATAAAATCCTATAATACTTCAAAGCAGATAGGGCAATCTTTATATATGTACTAAAAGATATGAGTTCAAGGTAAAGTTTCATTAATTCTACACTAAAGTGTTTTTACTCGTATATCGTACGTTAGCATGATTCAACTAATTGCCGGTTGGCATGATGAACGTGAACACGCAACCGTGTCAACGGCTGAATGATCATGTGCTGGCGTTGGCGTCCTCAATACAGAGTGAAAGCATTATTAACTGGATACTAATTTCACCAAATGCTCATAATATGATCGTAATCTAACATTTGACGAAACTTAAAATAAAGAATAACAAATATAGCAAATTAAATATTCAGAGCAAGAAACCTAAGTAAAACGAGTAGGTTTCTCATAAAAATATAAATTAAGTTTCTTATTCAGTTTCATAAAAGTTTAAACCGTAATATATATATTCATGACAATTTTTAATCGTTATTAACAATACATTACAATAAAATAATGATCCCGAAATTTTGGGAAATGCTGTATATTTAATAAATAAAGAACAATTACATTTTAATTTTATTTTACCTGTATTTTAACTTTTGCTTAATGCAGCGTCTGAAATGTAACCCCTGTGACTAACCTCTCTCTCTGGCTCTGGCTTCGTGTCATAAATAACGTAATGCTAGGAGACGCACGGAAAAACGACCTTTCAAACTGTAGTTATGTGCGAAACCAGTGTCCTAAAACAATGCTTTTGTTCTTGAATATTTCGTAGTTATACTAATTTTTATATCATTATTTACAATATGATATTTTATATTTGATTTGATATTTGAATTATCAATTATTACATAGTTTCTCACACAGCAAACGCCGCCTTGGGTAGACTAGACATTTACGCGGTAGATCAACCATGCGGTAGTCGCAGTAATTGTGTAATCATTGTGTAATCATTGAAATTTTTATGTAGTGGTTTACATAATGAAACAGGCAAGATAATGTGGATATGTAATGAGATAAATTTAAAAATTCTAACTTGCCAAAAAGTATTAAAATACAACAGGACCTTAATAACAAAATTTTATCGTGAAAAGATTAAACTTTATTCTCCAGAACATCGTTTTTGTTAAATTTTAACAAAATGTGGTCTTAATCGGATCATGAATTTTAAAGTTATGAATGGTTGTCTTTATGTTTCGTTTTAAAGTACCAAAAACTGATACATATTTAAGCACATAAATAAACAAGCTAACTCTAAGTGGCGTATTGTATAAATATCGCAAAACATACGTATGGTTATGCCAAAGTATAAAATAGGTTGTTACAAATGAAATTAATGTATTTGAAACTTTAGAGGACTGATTAAGTGAAAGTGTATTGTATAAATATCGCAAAACATACGTATGGTTATGCCAAAGTTTAAAATAGGTTGTTACAAAGAAAATTAATGTATTTGAAACTCTAGAGGATTGATTAAGTGAAAGTTATGTATATCGTTTTAACGTAAGTTATTATGATTACGTCAAAATATCTCATTATATAGAAAGTATAGTTTAATGAACATTTACCTAGATTAAAATTAATCAAAATACTTTCCCGTTTATTCCCAATCAACTATACATTAATTATTTTCCAATAATTAATTTTATAAATCGTTTTATGGTTTCGTCACATGTTTATCATAGATCCTAGAAGGCGTTTACATTTATAAATTTACGTTTTGGAGCAAAACACTTAATTGATTTGGGTTGTCAATACAGATTTGTTAAGTAAAAACCAATTTCCCGTACTTGGACTGTCGAAATGCTATAACTATTAGGTAATAAAACAATAATCTTTGACATTTCTGTAAGAAGAATTTGTAAGATATCAATGGCCTAGAAGCTCTGTAAGGTGTGGAAAAGGTAATGAAGGGTGACTGTTTGAAACTTAACCAAGGAAACCAATATCCAGTCAGACTCTTGTTAAGATTCTAAATGAACAAATTTGTATGATAGGAAAGTGGCAGTCCATATAGTCCTTGTAAGAACGAGTTGTAAGAGACCAATGATCCAGAAGGTTGTGTAATGGGTGGACAAGGGAGTAATGAGGGGTAAAAGTTAGGAAACTAAGTTTCGAACAACAAACAAACCATCATTCTGTCAACCTCTGTGGGGTACTTTAAACCTGAAGAATCTAATCGTGGTGGGTAATACATGAACTACACACATTATAACGCAACATGAATTTCCCTCCTTGAAAATAGAATATAATGGCTGCTAAATATTGAACCGAACTTTGACTACATAACTTTGTATTATCTCTTTTTCATTATAAGTCAAATAGCAACTATTAGCTCAGAGTCTGAATGAATTGAATCAATGTTTCTGGAGGTTGTTGGATTCGTCAATACTCGATTTTGTATGCTGTAAGAACTAGTCCAACATTAAATGTTATTATTTAAGGTCATAATGAAATGTAGTTCAATAATATATATATACAAGGGACCATAAGAACTAGGCATATTTTAGGCCTACATCCCAGTAAATCGTTTATTTTTGGACACTTGCCATCCTTCAGTGATGCACAAAATCTGTCAATTTTCTTCTGGGCAGTTCTGGGTGATTGGTTGGCGAGTGCAAACCTATTGAGACCTGTATTTTGTACCTCAGTTTTAATAATTAGATTTGAGTTTAGTTTTTATTGCAGATCTTTTAAAGTTAGTGGAGTTGACACGCAACATGTTTGTAAAGATTCCTGACTTATGCATGTCACAACGTACTTATTCAATTTGTTTATTTCAGCCTAGGTTGTAATTATATGTTAACTTCACCTGATGAAGAGATCAGTTTTCAAATCTCGGAACGAAATGTTTGATTTGTACGATTTGATGTGTAGAATATTCTGGAAATTAAATAATGAACTGTATAAATAGATACACAACATTGTACTCTTTGCAATATTTAAAGAAAATTTTTAGACCTTATTCCTATATATAATTTTATTTCTGCAATAAATTTTTAAAGCATTATACTATTCGTAGGTCATAATATTTCGTTATACTCTTTTTTTATGAGAAAAATGTTATTCTCACCAACATCCCATCAAAATGCTGCGTTGGAACATAATATATAACTACATTTATTTAATTAATAATACTGTATACTGTGCTACACGTCATAACACGTTACCTTAGAGGAAAGTGGAAATTAATATTCAGTTCCCTCTTAAGGAATTTATTACTACAAATCGTACAGATATATGTTAAGATAGATAATGTTATCATTTGCTGGTTTAAACGTCGATAGTAATAATTTTTTCCTCACATACATTCCAAGCATATCTTGGAAATTGTAGAATATGAACGAAAGGAATATATTCTTAGCTTCCTCGTTTCGACATCTGTCTACTTCAAAGCCTGTTTGAAAAACACAATTATGTCGCAGAATCTTGTACATTCCAAAATGATAATATACGTAACTATAAACAGTTTTCTGATTGCTCTTTCGAACGAACGTGCCGAACGTACCTTCGTCATGAATAACCGTTTACTCATTCCAAGATTCAAATTTAAACACTCTCTTTGTTTAAAATCCAAGAAGACATGAGTCATTACGATGACAATTCAGTCGCAGAGCCAATAGCTGGCAGTATTAATTTAATAGAGGTAATGGGAATGTACTACACAACAATTACAATCAAATTCATTCGTAATTACACTATAATTACACTATCTCCAATGTAACTCTCCTGAGAACAATGTACATTTATGTTGAAGATTAAATTTTTAACACAAAATAACCTTCAAACGTTCTAATAACATTCAAATGATTATAACAGAACTACTTACCATAAATGTGTTTTCTCGTTGCTCAAATCAAAGAATATTACAAATCAACATTACTGTGTCAATGATTGTTTTTTAACGAAAACACAACCAGTATTTTCCAGAGTAACAAGACAAACTTGATACTAACAGAATTACGTGACTCATCGAGACAAAGGTAGATGACAAGTGCTAGATATGTTTTCCACTCCAATCACATGAAAAAGGTACGTAAACTAAAATATATACAGTATATTTTCACATATTATCTACCATTCAATTTCAGTCACGTAAGAAAGTTTAGTAATGTTTGTTTCTAATTACTTTATAGACAGCTATCCTGGGTGTATATAAACCCGTCAAGGTTGTTATAGAATAAAACCTGTCTGGATTCTGGGAACTAGGAAAGTGTAAAATTATATTTAAATTGTTTTTTCTTCTGTTTATTTATTTAACTCTGTAAGTTAGTAAATAACACGTAAAAGCCAAAACTTGTTTAAACTGTCTTCGTCTTTCACATTCCTTTGAACATTGTAGCCATAATAAATGTTGTTTCCAAAACCTCAAGGTACATGACGAGGAACAGTATAATCTAACAAGTCAGTAAAAATATTGAATATTGTAAACCAGTAAAAAGATTAGCTTTGTTATATAAACTTTTAAATGATTAATGTTAATCAAAGCACTTTTTAAGAAAGTCGTTTAATTGTTTCTGAACACATAAAAAATAAGCTCTGGGCATCACTTGAACAGTTATTCCAAATGCATGTGGTTTTTGCAATGACTCTAGTGTTTTATAAACAAGAGGCAGTGACATATGAGCGACTACCAGTTAAATGGTAGAAGCAGTGCATGTGTTGAATGGATCACATGTTGCAATATTCATCAAATATGATGATAACGAAGTTATTAAATGCACGAAACTATTTTAAAATAGAAACTTAGTTCAGGTCTGCAGTTTTATTTACTTTCGGGTAAAATAACAAAGCAAATGAAAATAACATTTATTTCCACAAATTACAGCAAAAAAGGACAGAAGTAAATATTTCATATTGAAAAAGAAAAAAATATAATCAAAAATTATAATCACTTATTCCTCCTCCCTCCCCCGATGCTAGAATGCCATAAAAAAGGAATTATGCATAGTAATCATAATAATTAACAGTTTTAATTTTATCAAAACTACAAATTAATACTATTCAACTGCCTAAAAGAAAATATATATTTTCTTGCTTTATTACAAAAATGTTATCTATCCATTTCTTTCGAGGATCAAACACCGCAATCAAATATTTGTAAGACGACTCTTTCTAGATTTTATTATAGACAAAGAAATTGTTATAGTAGTTTGAATTTGATGTAAGAGAAATTAGCATAAATTTTGTTAATTGTTAAAATATTCTGGTCCATAAATCTTTTTACTGTCATGCGGTCACTTGATTTATTTTGAACATCCTCCCAAGATTTAACTACGCTGATAATTAGTGTCATCAGCAAAATAAATAGCTCACAATGAATTTACAGTTTTCAAATGTTGTTGATGTATATGGAAAATAATATAGTACCATCGTACTTCCTGGAAATAATCTGCCGTCTGTCCATGTGTATTATACATGTTAGTATAAACATAATTTTAATGGGTATGTAACGTAATTTTAGGTATTAACTTAAACAATAAAATCGAGTATGAGTGAAATCAAATTACCAGCCAATAGCACGATAAACATGGAATTTAATATATGAAATTGATGCAAGCTATAATAGTAATGTTTTTAATCGATTTCCGATCCATGTAAATCTGTAAGTTTATTACCTTGAACGATCCCAGCTCTGAAATATCTAGGACATTTTAAAACGTCCAAAAACTTGTATAAAATGTAGTCCTCTCTCAGATTTCATTATTAAAACATCAGGTTTCATAAATATTTCTTACTCTTACTTTCAGGTTTCTTACTCTTTAGAAGTCCAAATTTTTTTAGTTCCAGACCGTTATAATTCTAAAATATACAAACACAACTGGTTCCAAGCCTCTTTATATTTACACGTGAAACCTGTACATACATTTCAAAACATTGAAATTTAAAAGTTCAGCATATCGATATTAGTTACGTGTCTAGAACTAAGTTTCGCTAGCTAGATACTTCAATATATTTAAGACATTTTCGTTAAGCTATCACACAAACTTTCATAAAGATTAATTTGATGTGTGTTTTGATATCTGTTTCCCATACAATAAAATATAAAGGCGACTTATGAAGCACTAGTAAAGTATCTTTAAACTAAAACCTCACTTACGAAAAATTTAATACTCTTATTGGACAAAGAAAAAGGACAATATTTTTATAGGTTTAAAAAATGTTTTTAAATCTGTGTTATAGATGTAGAAGTGGAACTTCTTACGTAAGCATTTTTTCCTAACATTAAAATATTGTTAACACAGAACATTTTCCATTATTCTGATAAAGACTGTTGAAGAATTTGTACATGATAGTTCTGAAATAAAGGTATGTGTATAATTCAACATTCATATACAAAATATAAACAATTGTCCTAGTTAGTAAACACCAAAGGTAGTCTTTTCCTAACTACAATTGTTTATTTTTACAATTTATTAAATATTTATAAAATAAAATTTATGTAAAATTTCCAAAATTTGCTGTTATATATTTCCTTAGCACGCGTATTTGCTAGTATAATGAATCAACAATCCTGTTTAGATGAGGCATCTTCACAAGTGCCATCATAATTGTTCCCTTGCTGCAGAAAGCTATCACAGGAAAGCTGTCATGTAAGTGTGCAAGGCTGTTGCGTGAGACAACGAGACTTCTCGCCTATTACATGTTAATTCGCTGTCTGATGAAGCTATCAAATCCGTTCTTTACCACGACACCTTGCGTTGCTTTAAGCCATCTGTTGGTGCTTTGTACTATGTGAACTGTATTCCTATATAGCTGTCTATTAACTCAAAATTTCAAGCACATTATATTTTATTGTTTTATAAAGTTTCATCTTTTCTTCACAAACTAGCAAACATGTCATGTAATATTCCGAAGTAACTTGTATTGCCTAATTTGATCTTTACATGGTTTTATGATTTCTCTCCCTTGTTTCAAATTTTTTATCAAATTATATGTTTTGGACAGACTAACAATAAACGTTGTTTAAAGAATATGCCTAAGTGATTTTTATTCCTATGAAGTATATTAATAATATAGAGCACACACTAAGCAGATGTTCGAGCTATCCAAGACATCCGTGCTATCCGTGCCCGTAGTACTTTTTACCATTGCCTTTGATCTTGTTTTGTATCTACACTTCTCTTTATTCTGTTTATAATTTCCTCTTACAGGCTTGTGATGACGGCCAGTAAGGTTTAAAAGGAACCAAATTAATGAAAACAACAAAACAGGAAGGTAAATAAGCGAATGGAGACTTTCATAACTTAAAATAAAACACGATGAAAATTCGTTACAGCATTTCACTTCTAATTTTTATTTTTAAAAGATCGTTTTTAAAGAAAATAGGTGGTTTTCATATTAGATACTATAAAAGGCAACTAACTCAGACAAGATTATCTTATATAACGGTGGCGGCAAATTTCCTTTGTTTCTTCGGCGTCCGGCTTTTCAATTTAGGTCTTAATGGCTTACACTGAAAGTCATGTCTATTGTTTTTTTTTATTTATTTCATGGTACGTGTCGAATCGTCCAGTGTCTAATTTTCTTTCCAGTTAATGTATAAATTCTATGTTACAGACTTTATTGATGATATATTATAATGATCTTATTCTTAACCTCATATAGTTGCAAGGCAAGCGTGCACGCATTTAAATTAGACTATTTGTAAATGGTATATATACAAATGTTAAAAAATTTAAATAATTATGTGTTCTGAATTGAGAAACACATGGGATTGGAAAGCTTTGACAAGTAACGTTGCTGTCTAAATAGAATAAGTATGAACTAAAATCACATCTTGGGTAGTAGGACTAGTAGTTACAACGTTCTATTGAATTTTACCTACAAACTTAGTAATTTAATAAAACTAAATTGACTCCCGTTCACGTTGACGTTGACACACACCGCTGCGTCAGTATCTTGACTCGACATGACAGCTGTTTGACAAAAAGGAGATTAGAAGACTAGAAGTCTAGAACATGAATACAGAAAATACTCGAAGTTACCCTGCAATAGACATATGGTAACTCTTAGAAGTTCATGCGTCAACGATTATTAATTACAGTCCAGTAATAAATATGTATTTTCTTATGAAACAATTAAATTGGATCATTATATATGATAATTTGATTAATTGCTTCTGAAACATGTACCTTTAAGATTAATTTTAAACATATTATGATGATTGTTTCAATATTTACAATATCTAATTAGCAGAGGTGTCTGACTGAACGTGTCTCTACTTACATCCGGCTGATATTGTTTGACTTTGTAATGCAACAATTCTTTTTCTATAATATATTTTATTTAGTCTTTTGTTATTTACTAATAAAAATATCCGTTACAGGTTTATTTTGAAGAAAAATTTGAGCTCTCCGTTACTTTCATATGAAATTTGATTAAATTATTATATATATATTTATCCAATTTAATTATTTCCTATGAAAATACATATTTATTACTTTACTGTAATTATTAAAAGTTGAGGCATGAACTTCTACGAGTTACCATATGCCTATTACAGGGATATCACCTCGGTAACTACAACCTGGACCAACAATGGTAAAATAAGGAGCATGTTAATAGGCTTAGGCTATATACCCTAAGGGCACGTGAATCTACCCTATCTTAATATGTAGATCTTTCGGTGGAGTATTCAAGTATGCATTTCCGGCTAGGGTGTGATGCCAGCTCTCATATCAGTGAATTTTCTCTAGTAATTTACAAACATTTCAGATAGTAGTCTCTCTTCTAATACTCTAATATATGAATATGTTCTAATATATGGCAAATCATATATATTTAGACAACTATAAAACATGGGGAGGAATAATAATTAAAGAGGTTATTGGTATTACTGTTTGTTTGTATCAAGTATTAGGAACTATGTCGGAATATAGGTACATTTGTTTTGAATTGCGAAGCAAGCTCATCACTAATTTCTACTATATCACTAATATGTCGAAATTGTTCAAAACGGAACTTGAGCCTATTTTTATGTCAAACTGTGTCAAACATTGTGCGTGAAATTATTATGTTGAATGATAACAATAACTTGTATTGCTTCAAATTAAAGGTTGGACCAGTCCTAGTGGGTGAACTGACAGTTTAAGTAGCAAAAGGACACATATTAGATACTAAATATTGAGAAGCAACCTGTATTAGAAGTTATATCAAGACACCCTCATAATAAACAAATTGGAAATCAAAAAGCTAAACAGGCGTACCAATACACGACATAAATATTATGTTGAATGATAACAATAAATTTATTGCTTCAAATTAAAGGTTGGACCAGTCCTAGTGGGTGAACTGACAGTTTAAGTAGCAAAAGGACACGTATTAGATACTAAATATTGAGAAGCAACCTGTATTAGAAGTTATATCAAGAACACTCATAATACACAAATTGGAAATCAAAAAGCAAAACAGGCGTACCAATACACGACATAAATATTATGTTGAATGATAACAATAAATTTATTGCTTCAAATTAAAGGTTGGACCAGTCCTACTGGGTGAACTGACAGTTTAAGTAGCAAAAGGACACATATTAGATACTAAATATTGAGAAGCAACCTGTATTAGAAGTTATATCAAGAACACCCTCATAATACACAAATTGGAAATCAAAAAGCTAAACAGGCGTACCAATACACGACATAAATATTATGTTGAATGATAACAATAAATTTATTGCTTCAAATTAAAGGTTGGACCAGTCCTAGTGGGTGAACTGACAGTTTAAGTAGCAAAAGGACACATATTAGATACTAAATATTGAGAAGCAACCTGTATTAGAAGTTATATCAAGAACACTCATAATACACAAATTGGAAATCAAAAAGCAAAACAGGCGTACCAATACACGACATAAATATTATGTTGAATGATAACAATAAATTTATTGCTTCAAATTAAAGGTTGGACCAGTCCTAGTGGGTGAACTGACAGTTTAAGTAGCAAAAGGACACATATTAGATACTAAATATTGAGAAGCAACCTGTATTAGAAGTTATATCAAGAACACTCATAATACACAAATTGGAAATCAAAAAGCAAAACAGGCGTACCAATACACGACATAAATATTATGTTGAATGATAACAATAAATTTATTGCTTCAAATTAAAGGTTGGACCAGTCCTAGTGGGTGAACTGACAGTTTAAGTAGCAAAAGGACACATATTAGATACTAAATATTGAGAAGCAACCTGTATTAGAAGTTATATCAAGACACACTCATAATACACAAATTGGAAATCAAAAAGCTAAACAGGCGTACCAATACACGACATAAATATTATGTTGAATGATAACAATAAATTTATTGCTTCAAATTAAAGGTTGGACCAGTCCTAGTGGGTGAACTGACAGTTTAAGTAGCAAAAGGACACATATTAGATACTAAATATTGAGAAGCAACCTGTATTGGAAGTTATATCAAGAACACTCATAATACACAAATTGGAAATCAAAAAGCAAAACAGGCGTACCATTACACGACATAAATATTTTGTACACAGTTTCGATTACAACTAATTAGTGTTTAACACGATTGGTCACTTCAATTTCAAGAGCTCACCGGTAGTTCACTTACGTATAGTCCAGAGGTTAGACTTCGTCTTTTATTTGAGACTTAAATTCTGAAATCAGTCATTTTTACATTTATTTAGGTTTGTTGTAAGTCGGATGTGGAGGTTCAGGGCCGAGAGCCAATCATAAAAGCTCTTTTATGATTAAGTGAGAGTTCTTGAAAGTTTTTGATGAAGACTTTTTTATTTTTTTATATAGTTTTTTATAGAAGTTTAAATAGACTAATTATTACTGTATATGCCAAAATAACACATAACTAAGATTAATCCCTCTTTCCTCGCATAGCACGATTTGCAAAAATAAACAATCGAAATTTGACAAGATCTGGTTCAAATAGGTTGCAAATCTTGCCCCATAATTGAGTTATCATTATTAGAATCCAGAATTACGTGGATATGACTGATAATCCTAGGTCATCCAAGAACTTTGTATATATAGTGTAAGAGATGAATAATAAAACGTGATTTTCCGCTTTTCCTTAGAATACAATAGACCAACTTGGACTTACCGACAACACCCTGAAAGAGAGAGAGAGAGAGAGAGAGAGAGAGAGAGAGAGAGAGAGAGAAATGTTATTAAATCAAAACATGATTCAAATCTGTCAAGAAAATTATTAATTATGTATGGAATCAAAGAATCATTGATTACAAATGTTTTTATAATCAATTTCCGACAAATGTAAAATCTTTCATTTACGTTGTCAAATATGCTGCTTTGTAGTAGACCTTCGTGAGCTTGCTTCGTAGGAGAGCCCTTCCAAACAATTTTACTTTCAGTTCTGATTTATATACTTACAGATATTCAGATTGTAGCTAAACTCTTGGTCATCGTAAGATAAAATGTCAAGTGTAGTCTGCATAATTATACAAGTAGTATTTGCAGTCAGAAATTTCAATTAAGTTAAATACACATGACGGTTACCATGGAAATAAACATATATACGAGAATATTGGAGTAAATAAAACGCATTTGAGAGTAAACACTCAGTTGGTCATACTCTACAGTTATATTATGAAACTGCGTTACATTCTGTAACATAATTTAACATAATTTCTTAAAGTTCTAATTCAGGCTATTCTTTATTGTTGTGTTATTCAAAATTGTGATTGTGAAGTTGATAATAATAATGATACAATTTTCTTTAACACTACCAATTAATGAGGCCTTTGGTTAAAAAATTTAAAAGGTTTTTAATTAATATTATTTATTCATAACCGGTAACTATTCAGAGTTCCGAATGGGAACAACCGGAACAGATATATCTAAAGAGATCTATGAACGTGTATTCCATCCCTGCGAACAAAGATTTGTTGTTTAGAATGTTGTTACTGACGAGCATGATCAATGATTTTTAATAACAATTTCAATATTAAATATTATTTACTCAAATGTGTTGATTCTATTTGTGTAAAGTGTAATATATATATATATATATATATATATATATATATATATATATATATATATATATATATATATTATGTACATTTTACACAAATATAGTTAATAATCAAAACTATGACGTAATAATCAAGCGCTATTAAGGGTAAATAATAAATAGAGTATAATAATATCGATATATCTTTATTACGCAATAAGTAAAAGTTGTTATGTTTGAACAGATTAACATATTTTATACAATGTGTATTGATATAAAGATGTTGATGACTATTAATATTGAGGAACTATTCTCTAACATGTTTCTAAAAATGTGCAGAATACTATTAGATAAGGCAATTACTAATTGCATTATTTGCTCGTTCGTAGTTAAAGGTCAACATTCGCATAAACATCTCTTAGAAGTGCATTGTTACTTCAGAACGTCAGAAATGACGGAGAGAATACGTAAATCCATGTACGTTTCAACACAATTACTAAACTGGAGAATATTTCTCCGTATATGCAGTAAGTTCATGAATAATTAACAACATCCACACTCAATAACGGTAAAAATTCATAACAAAGTAAGTAAAAATTCATAACACTAAATATAAATCTCGTAGGAAAAGAAATGTTGCATTGCAAAATATTCCTTTAAATCTATCGGATGCAGTTAGAGTCACGTCCTCTCAGACACCACTCCTAAACAAAAAAAAATACTTACTTATCACTACAAAGAGATTTGTAAGGGGCATTGTCAAGTGAGCTGGCAGGAGGACTCCTAAAACACTTAGATACCGGACCATAAGAGGCAGTTACTTGCAATTGGCTGATAATAAACGAAAACAGGTGTGACCATAAGAGTATTCTTTTGTGATAAAAACAATCCCTATGCGTTATTGTGTCCTGTGATATTGTTCTCTTCAAAAATATGAACTTTTTTATTTATTTGTAGGAATATATCATTAGATAATGTCAGTATTGTTACAATAATCTTAGTATGTTTTAAATCAATCTTTAAAGTACATGTACTTAGAATCAATTAATACAAAAAGTATCATATATAATGATCCAATTTAATTGTTTGCTATGAAAATACATATTTATTAATTTCATATTATTTAGATAAATGGTCTTATTTTGGAAAGAGCAACTCATTAATTTTAGTAACGTATGATTATGTAAATATGTAGCGATGTCAAAAGACGTTTCTTTTTTCTGTGACTGAAAACAATGTGAAACCAATTATTTTCTATATAATGTTTTAATATACATTTTTATTAAAATCAATATATATATAAAATATGTATTAGTTCATTTGAGAATGTTGCTTTCCAGATGGAACCTACTAATAAATCCTCTCACAATAGCTATCGTTTATTCCGTGTTTGTATTGTTGGCTATTTACTGAGAACTTAAATTATGTGCCATGTCTTGTTATAGTAAATAATTTTTTTTTTCATTAGATTTGTGATGTAATTCTCTAAAAACTGTTGTTGTAATTCTTAATAAGAGTTGCGGGTTTTTTCAAGATATTCAAAGTTTAACAGTTTTAATGGCCGCTATCTTGAAAATGCCAAATACAATTTCATAATATATTTCTCAGTAACTGGCCTTGTTATCATAAATATTTGAGCTAAATTTGGAATAATTTGATTAATTAATTTTTAAGATAAAATTTGTTTTATAAAATGCGCAACACATAGATGGGAAACTATGCATCGGAGACCCATGTTCATAAGGTACAATATGTCTGTCTTGACCTGAACAATAGAGTTGTATACCTTTATCCAAAGAGTTAAGAGACCATATGCTTCTCGAAGCAAGAACTTATTTTAAATTATTAGATCAGTATAGTTTTTTTCAATGAAACAAAACATAATTGTTTAAGCTATTAATGATTAAAACATTACACAGGTTTACAAAAAAATATTTTTTTTTCTGTAACATTGAACAAAATAGGTGTTTCTTATGTATTTTGCCTTGCTAAAACACGAAAATAACAATAAAAAGTATGTAGGACGTACGGATTTTTTGATACAAGACATCCTAAGAAAACTAAGAAAAGTATAGTTTAACAACTATGAGAATAGGGATTTTCAATAAATTGTTGAACAGAAATGTTCCAACCAAACTTTAAGTTTATTATTATATACATTAAAGTGAATGAATAAAGAACATTTTCACTTCAAGTTGACACTAAAGGCTGTTATTATTATTTTACTTCTTTCTCTTGTGGGGTGTGAAATCTTCCCGTTTCAGGAACCAACAATAGTCGCCCATCATGGAAGGATCCCAGCGGCTTTGATATCTGCTTTCAATTGTTCCTGATGTCCTGGTGGAACCTCTCGCCTTATTCGTCACTTACGGCTCCCCAGATTTTCCGGAAAAAAAAGTCCAAGTGGAGAGTGGAGAAAGTGTATTTTTAAAGACATTCGACAACCCATAGATTGGTACGCTTTCAAAAGATCTTGGACTAATTTTTTGTAGTTTTTCCTCCTTGGTATTTCCTAGAAACCCTTTCACAACCTGGACAAATGATTTCCAAGCGGCCAACTCTTTTTTTATTGAGTTTTTGTTTCGAACTCAGGATCTTTAATCATTTTTTCTGATATCTGGACCAGTAAAAACACCTTCTTTGATCTTAGCTTCGCTCAGCTGAGGAAACAAACTGGATAGGTATGCAAATCCTTCACCTTCTCTACTCATTGCCTTTACAAAAGTTTTTTATCAATCCAAGTTTGATGTGCAGTGGTGGTTAGAATTATATTTTCAGGATCTACAAGAGGTATGTTAGTATATTTCTATCACCAGGCGTGTAGTTAGACCTTTTTGGCCATTCTTTTTGCTGGTAGTGCTTGTCTGACGCTCTACTATCCCATAAGCATATGAAGCAACAGTATTTTGTGTAGCCACCCTGAAGGCCCATAAGAATAGCAACTACTTTGAAAATCTGCACATATTTGCCACTTGTACTCATCGTATTGAATTGTCTTTAGGATGGCTGCCATGTTGTCGTATGTTTCTTTCATTATAACAGATAAGCAACAGGTATCGATGGTTTTCTTATTACCATTGTGTAATAGGGACAGCTTTTAGGCTATATTTGGACGAATCGATAAAAAGACGCCATTCATCCGGTGTATTTTTATGATTAATGCCAAGTTCATCCATCAGCCCAGTCACATCCAAACAAATACACATTGAACCCCTCAAGTTTAAAGAAGGCTGAAAACTGTACATTTCTTTTTCTAAAGCAAGACACTGTCGTGCCTTTTGCTAGAAGATTCCATTCTTGCAGTCGTGATCCTAAACAGTTCTGCTTTCTGTTTAGAGAGGCCTAAATCACGAACAAGATCATTCAATTCGTTTTTGTTTGATAAAAATGTGGTTCGTTTGACATCTGAGGCTCAAAGGTAGGATCGTTAGGGTTATCTGTTTTGCTCAGTTACATCTTCACTGTCCATTTGCTGGCAATCATTTTCACTAATATTGGGAATAAAAAAATTTTCCCCAGTCAACTGGAGGGGTGGGAATTGGCAAATCGTCTCCATGTGGAACTGGCTTGATTGCTGAGGGCACGTCTGGGTATTGGATTTTACATTTTTGCTTCTTTGAATATCCCTCAGGGTTTTGACAAACAAAAATAACAATCATTGAAATGGTTGCTAGGCTCACGCCAAACCATTGGAACAGCAAAGGGCATTGATCTTCTGTTCCCTTTGGCCCATTGGATAAGGTTGACCGAAACAGCTAATGCAGCAAATATGTGGGGCCCAACTTTTATCCTGGTCCCCCACCTTGCAGCCAAAATAAAGGAAGTATGCCTTTTCTTACCTCTTCAGTTATAGGCCTTCCTTGTGATTTAATGATGTACCTTCCACACACGTAACAAAACTTGGTCTGGAGGATTTTTAACAAACTCGACGTAAACTAGACATTACAAAAAAAATACTTAAGAACGTGTTGAAATTAAACTGAACACACAACCTCTCTCTTAAAATACCTGCTCACTACTGCTGTGCTGCTGTGAGTCACCAGACACAAAGGAATGTTTTTATCTTGCCCCCCCACCACTGCTCTGCAGGGCTGCTGCCAACCACTTTCAGCTTTTAAACACAAATTATGGTATATGACTATGACAGCGGTACTATAACATAAAACTGAGACGTGGTAGGCTATTTATGCTTTCAGTTTTGGATTTTTGTAACTTAAAAATAAACAAAAAAAAACCTTATTTAATGAATGTTAAATTTTGTGTGTAAACCTGTGTTATAGTATTGACTAAGAAATGTTGAATGACAACCAAGAAGAATACTGTTACACTAATTATCATCTAAAATCATGCGGAAAATTTCCACTTATAATACAAACAACCTAATTAAACTATTTTAAACCGAGAAAAAAGGCAAACATGTAGTCATCGCTGAAAAACACTATTGTTATTGTTAGTCCGCTATGACCTCTTTAAAACTTCGTCAGAAGTATTTACTTTCTCGGCAGAGATGAATCGCTGCTCTAAAATAACTTTTGATACAACTGCTGTTTAAACTTTATAAACGGGTGACCCAGTTTATAATGCAAATAAGTTTCATCATTTAAAAGAGTCACCGCTATTTGTATAATTAAAAATATATTACTACCTACTCTATGTACCCTAAATATTACTTAGTGTAGTTCAAAATGTAGCTTTAATGTCTAAATGTGTAGCTCCTGTATAGCGTGCTTTATAGAAATATTCTTATAAGACGCAAATATATTTTAACGAACTTTGATGTCAGTGGTTACCAATGGTAGAAATCATTGTCTATTATTCTATTTATAAAGGTTCTGAAACATAGTACAACTACTTATAATTTCGATGTTGATCATTTATAAAACCATTAAGTCTTATAACCTGATATCCCGTATCATATTCACAAAATAGAATAATAAGATCATATCCGTATATTAATATTGCGGTAAAGCTTTGAAACAAAGCTCTTATATTTCTAGTAATTGGACTCTTTTATATAGGGGACATAAAAATTTCGCCTGCCAATGGATTAATAAAGACTTATATAGGTAATTTAAATTATGATAAGATCTATTTTATTAAAACTATATTTAATGAACTGTATTAATACAAGTTGAGACTTGAACTTATAGGCGTTACAATACTCCTATTACAGGGATATCACCTCGGTAACCACAACCATGATATATAAGGTGCAATAAGAAACATGATAATAGGCTTGGTCTATCTAATCTTAGGGTACGTGGACTACCCCATCTTAGTATATGTGAAGTATTCAAGTATGCATTTCCTGCTAGGTTGTGATGGCAGCTCTCATCAGTGATGTTTCTCGAGAAATTAACAGAAATGTAAGATAAAAGTCTCTCATCAAATACTTTATATAACAAATCTGCATATGTATGCAGGAAAATACCGAATATATAAAATTTGGTAGAACAATGAGGAAAGACGTTATGGACATTACTATGTATTTATATCAATGATCAGTTCTATATTTAGTGCCAGACACGTATTTATTAATTTCCTTGTAAAAGACGTATCAATAAATAAAGGTATAATTTATTTGATTTGTTTCACTAATGAACTTCCAACGACGTTTCTAAACTAATTTAGTAACTTCATCCATTACAGTCGAATAATTTTAAACAAGCGCTAACTGAGAACTTTAAAATTCTTAAAATTATCTGTTTCATATTTGGCATTACTTAGTCAGTACTGATTTAAATATATTTTTCCACTTCATGCATAATATTGCTAGTGTTTTTCTTTTACTATAGTTATAAGTTAAGCACATTAATCTTTACGCTACAATATATCATAAATGTTTATAGAATATTGAACCCTATGTAAAAGTATATATGTATATATATATATATATATATATATATATACTGTATATATATATATATGGTGTACATAAAGTCCTGCACGGGTATAATATTTTCTGAACGATAACAGATAAAGAAACAAGATTTGGTACATCAATACTACACCTAAAAATCTACTTTTTGAAGGAACTATCAGTTTTCTGTAATATCATGGGGACGTCCCGCAAGGAGTCAGAAGGAAATCTTAAATAGGAGCATAGGTCAATATGGACATCATTTTAAAGGGCTTATCTAGCAGAGTTTAATGCCGCAAACCGCACTCAAAAAGATTGATCCAGTACAAAATGGCGGCTGTTCAAAGATTTTACTTGGTTACATTTTATTAGTAGCCATAACCCCAGTAAAGCAAAACTGCAACCAAACGAATACTGCAGCTAACTACTACATTATGCTTGTCAGTTGTACAGAAGTGAATTATGACATTAGTTATCCTCAAGGGTTACAGATTTGGTCCTAATATATTGATAACGGGGAAAACCTGATAACAGTAACAATTAGAAATCTCTTATCTTTGGGTCGCAGTTAGGACTTTCCTATTAGCCAGTCTATTCATAGTAGGCTATTCTAGTTTTCTTGTTTTAGTAGTGCTGTCCATCCATTTTATCAGTGCGCTTTAGTACAAAAGAGTTTGTCGTATTGCTTGTAGTTCTTCAACTACACTATGTCGCTTGACGAACGTGAACGTATAACACTTCTTATGATGGTTGGGGAAATAACAGACGATCACACGAGGAAGCATGCCATTTATTTAATGATTACTTTCACGAGAGGCAGCCAATTTCTAGAACAACTGTAGGGAGAACTGTTCAACACTTTATGAAAACAGGAAGTGTTTCCGATCGTCATAGTTCGCTGAGATTTCTAATTGTTACTGTTATCAGGTTTTCCCCGTTATCAATATATTAGGACCAAATTTGTAACTCTTGAGGATAACTAATGTCATAATTCACTTCTGTACAACTGACAAGCATAATGTAGTAGTTTAGCTGCAGTATTCGTTTGGTTGCAGTTTTGCTTTACTGGGGTTATGGCTACTAATAAAATGTAACCAAGTAAAATCTTTGAACAGCCGCCATTTTGTACTGGATCAATCTTTTTGAGTGCGGTTTGCGGCATTAAACTCTGCTAGATAAGCCCTTTAAAATGATGTCCATATTGACCTATGCTCCTATTTAAGATTTCCTTCTGACTCCTTGCGGGACGTCCCCATGATATTACAGAAAACTGATAGTTCCTTCAAAAAGTAGATTTTTAGGTGTAGTATTGATGTACCAAATCTTGTTTCTTTATCTGTTATCGTTCAGAAAATATTATACCCGTGCAGGACTTTATGTACACCCTGTATATATATATATTCATTAAATTAGAATGAAGGGCATTAGCGAATTTAATTCCGATAAACATTAAATCACTAAAAGTAATATGCCATGTATTTAATTTTCTTTATTGAATAGAGCATATCGTTAGAAATGGAAGCTTCCTCTTATACTATCATTGCTAAGATAACAGATACAAGAGAGTTTAAGAACTATTAGGCAATAAATATTCCTTGTGTATTTGGAAAAATAATTGATAAGATAACTTGTATTAACACATGTGTCCATTTTCGTGCGATAACAAATTATTCTATACAAATCATTCTGGTTATAGACCTAATTTTAGGACACAAACGGCCCTTATAAATGTAACTGATAATATAAGACGAGCAATGCAGTATCAAATTAACGGTTTTAATATTACAAGGTTTTCCAGTTCTTTTGATTGTGCTCATTATCAGCTAATGTTAGCAATATTGCGATCCTATTGTTTTAGTGATAATGTGATAGCTTTGTAAGGTTCATATTTAAAGGGTAGGTTGTTTAAAACTGGAAGTGGCCGATACTCAGACTGGAAGAGTAAAAAAGTAGGTGTAATGCAAGGCTCCACCTTGTCGTTTCCTTGTCGTTTTCCTTGTACGTAAATAGAATCTGTGATTCTTTGATGTTTTACACATCCTGATATACGGATATGATCTGAATACATTCATGCTGATTTTAATAACATAAATAATTACATACGAAGTTTAAACTCAGATTTTAATACACTCCTTTTATGGTGTAAATCTGCAAGTGCAAAAAGATGTTTTTGTGAACTAGTAGACTTTTACATACCTTAGATTACAGAATAATCAAAAATGTAGTCATGGTTAATGTTGTTTTGCCATATGTTGTTTTGAATCTTGGATTAAGGATTTCAAATAGTTTTTCATAGACAGAACAGATGAACTATTATACAGGGTGAGTCAGAAATATGGTAAAATATTTTAAGACGGGATTCTAGAGCTAAAAATAAGAAAAAAATGTTATATAAAGGTAGGTCCGGAAATGCTCCATTACTGAGTAATGGCTGGCGAAAGATTTTGCTTTGTTTTCAGTTCACCTGGTGAAATTAAGTGATTCTGAAAGGTTTTGTTCTTACTTTTTAACTCAAATAAGATGGATGTATAAAGAAAATCACCTGAAAAATCAAATAAAACTACTCTAGAGGTTGTAGTGTGAACAGTTTTTGAGAAAAAGTAAGAAATTTGCCAAAAATCTAATAACAAAAATACCGTCTTAAATGTTTGATGTCGAATAACATTGTTAAATGACCAATAAACACATTTTTTTCATAATACAGAGTGTAGAGAATTTAATTCTGAAAACAACCATAATAAACAAAGTTAACTAAATGTGTAAAAAAGTTATGATATTGACTCCTCACGTATCACACTACACAGCAAACGTTTGCTGTTTTATAAAAAGGAATGTGTATCTGATTGGTAACAGCTGGTGAAAAATAAACATTTGTAATTCAAAATTTTATTTCTAAATACAATAAACATCTACAATCGCTTTTAGTCCCACCGGAAGATTAAAAAGGATGCTCTAAATGACCTCCATTGTTCAAAATGCACGCGTTCAGGCGTCTTCTCATTAAGTTTCGGACCCATTCAAAAACTCCAGGTGTCTGCTTAATGGTTTCTATTCCATTATAAATGTTTAATCGGAGTTCTTCAGTGGTATCTATTGGAAACTAATGTTTTTAAATGCCCCAAAGGTCAAAATTTCCAAAGGATTTAAGTCCGATGATCTTGCTGGCCATGAAACTGGTCCACCTCGGCTTATCGATTGATTTGTGAAACTCTCATTTAGGTGTCCACGAACAGCCAGAGAGTAGTGCGTAGGTGCCCCGTCATGCATAAACCACATGTTTTGGCGCATATGCAGAGGTACATCATCAAGCAGGTTAGGTAGCTCGTCTCTTAAAAAGTGCAAGTACACCACGCCATTAAGCCTGGGAGGAAGCACGAATACGAGAAAATGATCTGCTAAGATTCCATCCCAAACATTTACTGAAAACTGATGTTGCGGGCGATTAGGTTTGATAGCATGAGGATTTCTGTCTGCCCAAATGTGGTTGTTATGGAAGTTAATGATAGCTGTTCTTGTAAAGTGAGCCTCATTGGTAAACAAAATTGTATTCAAAAAGTTTGGATCAGCACATTTTAACAGAATCCATCGACAAAAACAACATGGGGAGCGTAGTCTTGCGGCAAAAGAGTTGCTGAAACATGGAGTTGCTTGGACATGCTGGAAGTGGTATGAGTGTAACTGGTACTCGTGTAGTATTCTCCGAATACTAGATTGGCTGACATTGAACTGTAATGACAATTATCTAGTGCTCTTTTCGTGATAATCATCAATTTTATTAAGAACCAACTCTTCTAATTCAATAGTCCTACATGATCGGACGATGCCTGCCTGCATTACTATGCTCCGAAGACTTCAAAGAACCTGTTTCAGATAGGCGTTGATGAATAGTGGCAAAAATCTAGCGCTTTGACACCTGCGGTTAGGAAAGTTCTTTTGCTAGACAGACGTCTTGCTGAAGTACTATTGCAGCGTTCCAAACCATACATTAAAATGCATGTCTGCTAAATCAGAGTTTGAATACACATGAATATTACCTTCCGTTTTTAATAAATGAAACACACAACACAACATCAGTAATAAAATGGATGGAAATAACTAGTTAAAATACTTAACACAAGCACATAGTATCTTTACAGTTTGTTGTTTTGTTCAACAATGAGGTGACATATGTCATCTAATAATAAATGCCCAGCTGATTATTTATTATTTAAAAATGTTTAAACAGTTGTTGTTTAAATAATTAATTATTACTAGCTGTTACCAATCAGATACTCATTCCTTATTATAAAACAGCAAACGTTTGCTGTGTAGTGTGATACGTGAGGAGTCAATATCATAACTTTTTTACACATTTAGTTAACTTTGTTTATTATGGTTGTTTTCAGAATTAAATTCTCTACAATCTGTATTAGGAAAAACAATTTGTTTATTGGTCATTTAACAATGTTATTCGACATCAAACATTTAAGACGGTATTTTTGTTATTAGATTTTTGGCAAATTTCTTACTTTTTCTCAAAAACTGTTCAAACTACAACCTCTAGAGTGGTTTTATTTGATTTTTCAGGTGATTTTCTTTATACATCCATCTTATTTGAGTTAAAAAGTAAGAACAAAACCTTTCAGAATCACTTAATTTCACCAGGTGAACTGAAAACAAAGCAAAATCTTTCGCCAGCCATTACTCAGTAATGGAGCATTTCCGGACCTACCATTATATAACATTTTTTTCTTATTTTTAGCTCTAGAATCCCGTCTTAAAATATTTTACCATATTTCTGACTCACCCTTTATAATAGTTCATCTGTTCTGTCTATGAAAAACTATTTGAAATCCTTAATCCAAGATTCAAAACAACATATGGCAAAACAACATTAACCATGACTATATTTTTGATTATTCTGTAATCTAAGGTATGTAAAAGTCTACTAGTTCACAAAAACATCTTTTTGCACTTGCAGATTTACACCATAAAAGGAGTGTATTAAAATCTACACACTACAACCTCTAGAGTAGTTTTATTTGATTTTTCAGGTGATTTTCTTTATACATCCATCTTATTTGAGTTAAAAAGTAAGAACAAAACCTTTCAGAATCACTTAATTTCACCAGGTGAACTGAAAACAAAGCAAAATCTTTCGCCAGCTATTACTCAGTAATGCAGCGTTTCCGGACCTACCTTTATATCAATTTTTTTTCTTATTTTTAGCTCTAGAATCCCGTCTTAAAATATTTTAACCATATTTCTGACTCACCCTGTATATATATATATATATATATATATATATATATATATATATATATATATATATATATATATATATATATATATATATATATAAATATTATTGTTAGTAAATTACTGTACAATTAAAACAAAGTTTTTTTAAAACATTGGCACCATATTTCGGTGAAAACCGTCTTCAGGTGCAAAAACTGTATAAAATATAAAAATATAAAGAAAACAGTACAAACTAAAGTAAATAAACAGTGAATTTATTAAGAAAGGGTGTAAATTTCGAGGAACCTATGGTTGAAAACATTTTACGTCATGTCATAGTGGAAAATCTAATGTTAATACGAAAAGGAACTATTTGGGTGACAATAAATAAGTATGAAAGGTGTATTAATGTTTATATAGAATATTGAATAAGTTTGATAACAAAACTTACCTTCAGAATATTATATTATCTCAAAAATAAAAGTGGATAAACTAGTACACAAAGTATATTATTCCCCAATATTTAAAATTTATACGTAACGGTGTAAATATCGCAGTATTATATAAGTGAACTAATCTCCTTAAAAAAAAATTACTCCGTTATTTTCTGGACCTGAAAAGCTCAAATTCTCTCTAGCACCCTAAGTAACACGCTTTGCTAACCCTTATAAAATAATATATTATGGTTTGATCATTACGATCCATAATGAAACATGAAGGTTTTAAAAATCGATAATTAGATTACTCCGTTATTTTCTGGACCTGAAAAGCTCAAATTCTCTCTAGCACCCTAAGTAACACGCTTTGCTAACCCTTATAAAATAATATATTATGGTTTGATCATTACGATCCATAATGAAACATGAAGGTTTTAAAAATCGATAATTAGATTCTATTTGAGTTAGTATAATTTTATTCAAAGCTTTGATAAATTTATATGACCTGGTTTCATTTTGTAAATAGTGCTTATGCATCTTTCTATTTGTAATACTTAACATAAAGAGGGATTTATTTTAGCAGGCAATTCACAAATCTATTTTATATTCTAGGTTATTAATATTTAACTCTTTTTCATACCACCGCTATTGCGTTATTAAGCAATGTGCTGCCAATAGCCAATCATTGAAGGATACAGCCTATTGATATCATCACCCGGTTAATATGCTCACGTGATAACCAGTGGTTATCCATACACGCAACGGCAAATCGATTGTAGCAGTTTAATGTTACACGCATCACTTACAATACTTCTGAGCTCTTATTGTATAAGATGCAAGTAAAACGGTGGATTATAGTGAAGTTCAAATAGATAAATAATGTAAAATAGAGGACAATTAAAATATTGAATAAAAAATAAAGTAGTTATTTCTTCTTGTAACGTCCATAGTTAATGTAATTTGTGTTCCCTAAGCTATAGATTGGCCAGAATGTCCAAACTTGAAATTGTTACAAAACTTTAATGATATTTCAAACTATAATACATTAACTTTCTTCTTTCTCAGAAATTTTCGATTATGAAAAACTATTTATTTACATAGGAGAAACTATTAAACAACTATCTTTTTAACGTTAGAGAGAGAGAGAGAGAGAGAGAGAGAGAGAGAGAGAGAGAGAGAGAGAGAGAGAGAGAGAGAAATGTTTTAAATTATGGTATTTGTCTGAGCAAAAGTAAACATTAGTCGTGTAGGTAGCAATGGCTGCAACTATAAAATCGCAAAATTCATGTGTAAACAATCTAATAAACAGATTTTATTTATTCATTTATTTAGTATTATACCATCTAATATATAACGCCTAATATATATGTAACCTAATTATCTGCAATACACCTCAAATGATTTGCCGTAGTCTTTAAAATATGGATGCAGTTTATTTTATACAAATGCAATAATTTGTTATATTATTGGGGAATGACTATATATGGGATTTGGTTCACCGTTCTTGAGGCCTATTAAATGACAGGTAACCAGAATTTACCTTTGTGTACCAGGGGAGGTAAACATTTATTTTGTGCATGAATGTATGTGCTAAACTGCTATTATGTATTCCTGCTTGTATGCCTGCCCAACCGCAAGACATATAAAAAAAGGAATTGATCTATAGGCAAAAAAATTTACATGGAACTATAGTATAGTCTGTTAAGCAAAACTTAATGGGCTGTATTACTATCTTGTTCGTATAATAAATAATTTAATTTATCCCTGCAATTTGGGTAAACTCAGATTCTGAATATGTATTTTAAACAATAGCTTGTTAAATGTTATTACTAGTAGCAGGCATTTTATTCGCACCTTTAGTGTAATAACTAAACATACTTTATTAGACTCTTAAACTACTACGTTCTATGTTGCATCAGATAATAATAGTTAGGATTGTTTTGCAATAAAAGTGGTTTAAAAATTAAATATTTAATTTATCTTTCATCTTTTTTATCTGTTCATTAAATCAACTATGCAACGATAAGAAACGTAAAGTTAAACTATATGTTTTCCCAACAGTTCCATACTATGACTGAACCAGTCTGTAGTAATTATACAAATTGAATAGTTACGGGTTAGTATTATCTCACTCCACTGCGGCGTGAGAAGCAGCGGCGTCATTCCTGGTTAAATTATGTTCTCCAGAGCCCAGCTATAAAACTGAACACGGCTCAAACACCTGCAGTTCCTTACGTTTACACGTCCCGTCAAATTATGTTCTTTTTCAGCTTGAAACACGTATTTTACTTTACAATTACGTTAAAGTAATCAATTTCTCAATTATTTAAATGATATTGTACTTACTACGTATTATAATGGTTATAGGTCGATACATTTTTATAGTATTATTAATTATACATTTTGGAAATTATTTTTTTTTAAGTAAGTAATCTTAATTTATATAACAACCCAGATAGTTTATACGGACACTATATTTGCTAGCTGCTTTCTAGGAGAGTTATGTGTTAATGCATTAATTGGTTGCTAAACTATTACTTGGGCAATTTACAGTTTATGCTTAGGTAAATATTGATATGTCAAAGAAAATCCAAAACGTAATCAATTTTCCTCTCCATAAATAATAATTATCCCAATTACCAAGAAAGTAAATAATATCAATACTAGAGAAACTAACTGTATGTTAGTGTCTCGTATACAACATTTATTTTATAGCTTGTTAAACAAAAACAGTTAATTATAAAGTACTTAATAGGGTTTTACAGTATTAATTTAGTGAAAAATTTAAAAAATCTACCAATTATTTATGTACATATCTAGATATGAAGCAATCATTTTATAAATAATGGTGGAATTCAAGTAATGTCTCAATGACAAAAAAAAACTTCCTCTATATGCTAAAACTAAACCATTTATTAATTTACGTAACACCCCGTTGGTTTTAGTGACTCAGAGGCTAGGGTATATTTAATAGGCTAGATTTAATAATGATAAAATCTATAGTTATTAAATAATTAATGATCAAAATTAGTAATGATTTGAGTTGATCATTATTAAATTATTACATTATCATATTAAAAATAAAGTCCAATGTTTTAAAGGCGCAATATGTAACGGCCCTAAAAGCAAATTAAAAACATTTATGACTGTGACTAATAAATATGACCACACGTGTTACATTAAATTTATTTTTAATAATATACTGCTTTTAAATGTTTTATATTAATGTCTAGAAACAAAACCCTTTCCAAAATGTGTATTTAGCATTTCGTACTAAATTGTAAAATTAAGACGTATTTTATTGCAGACGTATTATACTAAGACGTATTATTCTCCAGAAGCCAAGTTCCAATTTTCATTGCGAGAACACAAATTCCGGTTTTAAATCAAGTTTATACGTACATTTTCTCCTAAATATAAATTCGCAGTTTGTTAATTAGAGTTGGTAAATGTCAAAACTATTAAAATTTCAAAATTAACTTTCTTTGACGGTGTATATTTGTGTTGCCTTAGCCCACTTTAAGCCAACCATCGGACAGGTAACAAAAATGCTAAATCAATGTTAGCTAACTATATAGATACAAATAAAGTGACGACATTCAGTCTCCTTGTCTACTAGTTTTCTGACGGTGAAATACCAATATTTATGAGTCTGGTTGTCAGCTTGAAGTATGTAAAGCTAGGGAAAATATAATAGGAGGAAAAATTAATATTAATAATATTTTAACTTTTTTATACTTTCTCAAATCTACCTCCACTATCTATTGATTTCATGAAAATCATGTTGAGTGCTTATGTAATGCTAATTGGTTTTCGGCTCTAGGACTTAATAGGTTTGATGGTCAGATTGCAGGTCTCACGTGATAGTGTTTGATTGGATACAGAATATAAGTCTATATTGTGGTGATAAACAGAAATGATTTTAAAATTTGTTATTTCTACTCTATCACATGTTTAATTTACCACACTATAAGGATCACATGTATGTGTTTAAAAAAGCATACAAACAATTTTTCAATTGACAAATCATGTGATATATTTTTTAATTTTTTTAATTAATGATAATAGGTGTCAATTAGCATAGTTATGCAGTATATTTTAAACTTAAGATATATATATTTTTAGCTATATCAATGTTATTCTGTAACCTCAGGGAATGAAATATTTACTGTAAAACTTAAAATTCTCAGACTTGCTCGGCTTCAGAGCTTGTCAGTACTGAAAAAATTAGTAAAAAACAAAAAAAAGGTATTTTAAGAAAGTTTTACGCGCATGAAAAAAACATACCGCGTTTTATGGAATTTAATCAATCTTACATTTTTTAATCTTCTGATACAACCGTCAGGTATAGGCTCCGTGCATTTAAAGTATTACTGGCGACACTTTATCTTTATGCGTCGACAGCCTTTGCGTGCCATAACGTAGCATGCCAAATGAAATTGCTTATTATATATACTTATCAGCTTACGAGCAGTGTTATGATATTCGATAATAGTAATTACATGTTGCCTTATTGCATTATTTAGTTTGTAATTTATTTTCTTAAAGAAGGTGATTGACTTTGTAATTTACCACATCGTTAGAACGATTTATTTTGTAGAATAAAGTGTTATGTACTTAACAACAATAATAACATGTGTTTAATTAATTTTATATAAGTACAACTAGTGAATATAAATTAACCCAACAGTATCATATTTTGTAAAACAGTACATGAAACTGTCAAGAGACCGAAATTGAATCGGTACATAATTTATGATCGTAACGAAATTTGTAAATGTCTTTGATTTAATCTTAATCACTGGTTACTTTCTTTGATTAGGTGCCTTAGTGATTATCGCTTTGCTGTCGAACAACCTCATGAAATAAAAAAGTACAAATGTAGGTTGCTCGTTATTATTAATTACAATATGTATGTATATGTATAAAAAGAAAGAATCGTAAGGACTTTTTGTGATGCGAGATATCAGAAACCTAAAAAATCAGAAAAGGAGTATTGTAAATACCATATAAAAAATCAGTTATTTATTTGAACAGCTTATAGTTATTAGATTTCAAGTTATTATTTTAATCTCTTAGTGTTATTTCAGTTTCATATTCCAAGCAAATATTATAATAAAGCTATCATTTTTTTTTTTAATTTATAAAACATATTGCAGCAAAAGTGTAATCCTGTTTAAATAGATTCCTTATTTGTATCATATTTGTATAAATAAAAACTTTTAGTTATTTAACTCAAGAGCCGCTGGAATAATATAAAATTAACTCCAACACTGCAAAAATAATCTTGTAATTATAAAATGAACAAACCTTCACACATTTATTTCAATGGTTGAAATATGTGTGTGTGTGTGTGTGTGTGTGTGTGTGTGTGTGTGTGTGTGTGTGTGTGTGAGTGTGTTTGTGTGTGTGAGTGAGTGTGTGTGTGTGTGTGTGTGTGTGTGCGTGCGTGTGTGTGTGTGTGTGTGTGTGTGTGTGCGTGTGCGAATAATGAACATATCCGACAACCCTTTTTTTTTAGAAAATATACACGGTTCGTTATTGGATATGTCTTGATATACAGGTTAGATTATTCTATAACATTATATTATCTTTTATTTACCCAGAAGATCAAAGGATAATCATAATGTGTAATATATTATAACTTTAAATAAATATTGCATTGTATGTTATTGTAAATTAGCCTAAATGAAATGGTTTATTTGACGTTTAATACGATTTCATACACTGATACTCCATTACTACAGGTTAAGAGAATACTGCCACACTATCGGGTTCAATACTTAAACACATATGCTACTGGAAGTGTTGAGATTTTGATGGCGTGTCAGTAGGGAACACAATTTGTTCAGGAAAGGAACTTCTCTTTAAAAAAACGTGACGCTATTATCTACATGTATTACGATGAAATATCAGTTTAACCATGTAGCCTGCAATTGACTCATTTAATGCAATAATATATAGTTATAAAAAGTATGTATTTATTATGGTTTAAAACAGTATAAAATATTATATTTTTATATATAGCTTTTTATACTCGTAATTGGAAATATAATCAGGAAACTCTTTTTTTAAATATCTCATTTTAGCCTCAGTATCTGCAAACCCACAACACCTAGATGTGACCTTTTGTACATATATAGCTTACGTTTTAACAACAACACTTCAGAGTTTTCTAAGGCTAGCTGTCCAATTTATTCTTATAAAGTGGTCAGCTCCGTGTAGATGCAAATAAAATAATTCTATAAATGAATAAAATTACACTGATAATTTTGAAATAAGCGAGTAAACGTAGATTATAATTCCCTTACCTATTTAAACACTTACTTATCCCCGCAATTATAAACATAGTAAGACAGCCTGTTTATGCATTTGTGATTTAATATAACGGAGGCCAATGAGACATATATCTGGTACTTACGATTTTAGTACCTATAGTTAAGAGAATAAATAGGTAAATGAAATTTACCTACTGTATTTATTCCTAATGACAGATTAGCGCTGTGAGAGATTTTATGGTTTGAATCAATTACATTTCTGATGCCACCCTTTTGTGGTGCCTACGCCAATGCTCAGGTAAAAAATATACAAATTAAAAGGTTTCGAGAACCTCTTTTGCCTCGTAAAATACTTTCTAAAATATTTCTAGTGCTCTAGGTTGATTTCGCTTTGTCCAGATGTAAAAAAATATCCTTTTGATTAATGAACAGATTAATGAACATTATAAAATATTTTAACTTACATCCAGTCTTGACTTAGGTTTATCTTGTTGCCCCGACCAAGAAATACAGTTTATACATATCTATGTTTTCATGACATACTTCAGTAGCGTCTAATACTGACCCTTGTAATGAACTTCCGGCACAAGAGATTTAAAGTACCATAGTTTTGACCTATTCATAACGACCAAGAATTATATTTACTTACGTTCAACTGACAAGTGTTTATTTTTGGAATTTATTTTAATTCCGGTCAAATTTATTTACCGTTCATAGGCAATTTTAGTTGTTTTACATACTCTATACATATACATATGTAGGACCTTAACACCAACTTTCTGGACGCATTTTACAATCTCGTACCATATAGAAAGGAACCCCAGCCTTTTTAGAAAACATTGACTGGTTTAATGAATAAGATGGATATTATAACAGAGTTTAAATACTATTTCCAATGTATTCTATGGTTTAAACTCGTAAATAGCGCAATCTGTAGTAAAAGTGGAATATAAACTTTGTCTTCCTAATATGGATCACACCAATGTTCAAGCAATGTATGTTTAATATTTCTAAACATTTAGTGTAAAAATATGTTACTACCTCATGAACTTCAGCTGTAATTATCAATAATCGTGTACTGTCGTTTAAATTATAGTTATTTTTCGTAAATATTACAATTATTCTATCAAATTATAACAAATTCTGGAAAAGTACCGAAATTTTATCTCTCTATTTATGCATTTTTAAATCATCAAAGAATATTAAAAAAGTTGCTGAATTTGTCCACCTGCTCTTAATAATGTCGCCTAGCGGTAGATTTATCGATCCAATTTTGTTTATAAGATATACATAAAACGTATATATTGTGTAATATAGCCTTCGGAGTAAATTAAGTATTCTATTTGTAATCCCATATGGGTATTTGTATTTTCGATTACAAAAATATTCATCTGAGATTGTTTGGCCTAATTACTATTTTACTATTATCGCATGTGAGGACAGAATATGGTATACATATATGTCGCTATTTATTTTTTTAATTTATAAATGCCATGACTACAGGTTGTTATCATAGTAATGTTGTTAATAATTAAACAAAAATTGTCAGGTATAATTTTAAATATTTTAAAAATAATGTTTTTACATATGTGTTATATTGTTTGTAAGACATTTAAATATATATTATGATGCTTAGGTTACTCTCAATAACAAATAATCCTTAGGCTTATACGAGTTCACATACTGTATTAATGCTATATTATCATCACCACTAACCATACATTATCCAATCCCATGTATACACCCACGATACAAGAGATCCACTACGCAATGATACTGTTACAGAGATATGATCAGGGGCAACAACCTTCCACACAATTGTACCTATTGTTTCTTGGTGCACTCCTATCACTGTGTTTCACTGTCCAAGCTGATTAAATTGCTCGTATTATCTGTAATACCTCTTGTTGGCTCAAATATAATTTATATATAATAATTTATATAATAATAAAAGTTTTTAGTACATTGTTAATATAAATTCGTGATATTTATAAACATAAATATTCAATACTAGTACACACAGAGAGAGTTTTTAAAATTATACAAGTGTATGCACTGTGGTTTATTTGTCTAAATGCACTAATAACCAGGTAGGCTATTTGGTTACTTTTAATATTGTTTATTTGAAACAAAATAATGTTTCTTTAAATACAAACTGGAGATGTTGAAGTTCCCTACGACGATATAACAATCCCTATCGACTATTCAGGACGAAGTTAAACCAGAAGTGCTCTTGTACAACAAGGTAAACCGTAACTACAACAGGCTATCCGATCTGTACAAACTTTTGTACTTCAACTTCACCGAACAACAATACATACATTCTGTTTGTTCGACTAACATAAATGCTTGAATTATAAACCTACACATTTGTTTTAACCCACTCTCTGGGTGCACCCTGTTACTGTTATGAAGTAAAAGAATAGTAATATTTCCCAACTAGATGTTATTATTTCAAACTTTAATTTCAGCCCTTCGTAGCTTTTGAAGCTGGTAGAAACATGCTTTCTTTGAGGCAGAGCTTCGACTAGCAATCTTTACGTGTTTCCATGGCTTGCTACAATTATGCACATGGATTGTTATATCTACAGGTGGAAAACCATCAAAGTGTTTTATTGTCTAAGTATCCGTCAAATAAGTCAACATCAATAAGTACAATTTCATTGATTTAATTATATTTGACAATTGTGTTTATTTGTTTGGTACATACTCTATATTTATTTTTGCATTTACAATCTCGTATTTATTTTACGTCATTATTTTACAATGTCTATGGACAAATTAAGTCTGTACTTAATATGGATCATAGTGCAACATAGTCTATTGTACATATGACGTAGCATGACTTATATTATCAATATCGTGTAATGTCCAATTACAATTCTGGAACCTTTTACACGAACATGAAGTTGCGCCACCTGCTCTTATGTCCAATAATTTAGTCGATCCGATAGATACTACATAATATATATTGTGTAATATAGGGAGTAAATTAAGATTCTATTTGTAATTCGATGGGTATTTTATAACACAAAAATATTCATCTGAGATTGTTTGGCTATTATATTTTAACTATTATCGCATGTAACACATAATATGTATAACGCGTAAAGTGCGCTATTTATTTTTTTAATTTATAAAACCAATATGTTTTTATCAAGCTAATGTATGTTTAAACATAATGTTCGTTAAATTAGTGTATATCTAATGAATGTCTGTATAATTATCATTGTTTTAATGTTGGTTTGTAATTATCGTGTAAAATATTACAATATATACTATCAATTTTAACAAATTCTTTTGTACCGAAATTCAATTCATCTATTATACATCTTTTCTTCACTAACATAATTTAAAAGTTGCTGAATTATTATCACAGCTACCATTTTTACCCCACGATACGAACCACTATGCAATGAATCTGTTACAGAGATATGATCAGGGCAACAATAACAAATTGGGTACCTATTGTTTTCCTTGGTGCACTCGATAATCTGTGTTTACTATTGTAATCTGTCCATAGGGATAATTGCTCGTATTATCTGTAATATTCCTCTTGTTGCTAAATTTTTTATTTTTATATTATAATGTCAAATACATTGATTATACAAGTTCTTACATATTTATATTTGTTAAATATAATATAAATAATACAAGATAGATTTTATTTTTAATAATAATGTATGATGTGGTTTTTAATTGTCTAAATGCACTAATAACCAGGTAATTGGTATAATTTTAAATATTTTTACATAAACAAAAACATTAATGTTTTCTTTGAAATAACATACGGAGTTCACATTGGTTATTTCTCAATAAGCAATAATCTTTAGGCTATACGAGTTCACACATACGTAATGCTATTTTATGCTATACCCCAATCCACGATTATTATCAATCCATGTAATACACCCAGAGCTGTCTTGGTATACACTGATTTCCACTTCACGGGACAAAATCATATTTAGTTTGATTCTAACTATTTGCTTTAATTTCCTATCATTTGTTTTTCTGTCCAAGCTATTAAATTAGAAGTATTTCATCTATGTTACTTTTATGGCTCAATAATAATTTAATATATTTTTATATTAACAAAGTTCTTAGTACATTGTTATAAAAATGTTTTCTTTATAAACATATTTTACTGTGTCCGAATGTTTCACGACTTAACATTTATATTATTATTAATTTAAAACCAACATAAGTGGTTATTTCTATAGTATGCAAACTAATAACCATAAGGTATTTGGTTACTTTTAATAAAATTTTTTGAAACAAAAAATAATGTTTATTTTGACAACTACAATGAGTGATTTTACAAACTTTTAAAGGGTTATCCTAGTACTTTATCTGGACGATGTTAAACCAGAAGTGCTCTTGTACAATTTATATAGGTTAAAAACTACAAAACATTTACCTTAGCTATTCTATACGAATTTCATCTTCAACTTTTCACACATAGCCGAAAATACATAATTCTGTTTGTTTCACAACATAAATGCTAGGTAACATACAATTTGTTTTCCATATTTTTGGGTATATGTTACATAATTAGAAGGTCATAGTAATAGTAATTTTCCCAACAGATTAGTTATTATTTCAAACGTTAATTAGCCCTCGATAGCTTATTGGTAGTAACCACTTATTTGACATGCTTCTGATAGCTACAACTATTATATATTAAATTATGCACATGGATTGTTATATCTACAGACTATAAACCATCAAGGTATGTTTTATTTACTAATTAAAGTATAGTTTAAACGTTCAAAATATACAGCATTCACATAGAGACATTTTCATATGAGGCAAAATGATGTTATGCAGTTTTTAAACTGCATGATATCTTACCTATTTTATATAAAAGATATGGTTATAAAATTACATTACTGTCGTTTTGTTATTTATAGACGTTAGTGGATAATATATTTAAACAATGCTTAGCCTCTAGCATATCATTGGGACGAGTAAGCCATTCTTAATGTATTGTAAACTATAACTAACGATATGTCTTTATCTACAAGTAATTTAAAAATATAAATGGTATTTTATTTAAAATAGAGCAAGATTATAAAGTTACACAGTATCAGGGACTTAATGATTTTAAAAAGTATTTATTATATAGCGTACATATGTCTTTTTACATATTCAAATGATATAAATTTTTTATTATTTACAGCAAGTGTCGTTTAGTGATCCTGAGATAAGAAATCTTTTCAACATTTCATTTTTTACAATATATTTATTAAAAATTTCTGTATTATATTATTTTTTAGGTCTTAATTTTAAGAATATTTTTTTAAACAATCGTATTCAAATTTATAAGTTTTCTTTAAAGTATTTAAAGTAAAAACTAATTTGTTGAAAAACTACATGCTGCTTGTATTTATAAGGCACAACAAATGAGTGAGTATGAGCTAATTTCAAAAGGTATATTTTTGTTTTTGTAGGAATATTGTAATAGAAGTTGTAGCTCTATTTAAACAAGAAATAAACATTTACCTCAGCTATTATATGTTATGACAATAATCACCATCTCATTCTTAGACGAAAACTGTTTCTTCAATATATCCTGGTTATCTTAACAGTAACTAAATGCGCTCATATCGAGCATCAGTCGTTCATGTTATGAGATTTGTAATATTTATTAGAACTTTTTATAGTAGGACTTTTCAATGTGCAGAATTATCATTTGTGCCACCCTTCCCCTCAAATACGTCCCTGTATTTGATAGCTATAAAACTCACTGGCATATTTGAAAGACTTAAAGTTTGCTGGGATACCATTTGAGCAACAATAATTTAATAACCATAAGTATGCTTCAGGCTGCTGATCCCGAACCAGTATATTACTCCATGTGGTCAACAAGCATATTGTATATACATAAATAAAAAATAATGTTTTAACGTCAAAACCTTAGAGTTTTTGTATCCTAATCAAACATTTCTTCTGAGTTAATGCTGTTCTATTCCGTATTATACTCATGAAATCTGTACATATTTACCTTTTTAAAATAAAAGAATCTTTTTAAATCTTTATACATTTGTTATAATGTTTTTATATTATGACCACGAAACCAAAGAGTGTTTCGTAAAGGAGTGCACAGCGTCGTGCTTACTATTTTAGAATTAACGAGAACAACATTAATGTAGCTCGTAAACTGCCAATCTATTGTCTCAGACTGAAGTCTGCTGAAATAAGAGATCGCTATGTAAAATAGCAATTGGATTTAATCAAGTTACAAGCTTCACTACAACTGGAATGATTTACTAATGGAAATATGGAGCTTAAAACATTCTAGCGTACCGTATTGTAATAAAATACATGACAGTATTCAAGAACGAACAGTTTCTTTTTTACTTTTTGTACATGCAAGTTTGTTTGGTAGATATTCCTGAATAAGAAGTACTTTTATTAATGTTATATATATTTATCGAATTAAAATTTAAACGGCTGATAAAATTTCTTATTATATTATTAATTTTATCTTAATTTCTGTTCGAAATGTATATTCCATAATTAATCGTATTCATGATCTTTATTGATGATATGATATAGCGTGGCATTATGTAATTATTATTTTAACAATAGCAACCCTAATTTGGACTATACATTCGTTTAACAAGGTTATGAGAGTTTAGTAATTCTGCCTTCTCTAAAATTTTATATCTATTACTATAATTGACATGTGTGTATTTGAGAATAATAATACAAATAGTTTTTACTCTGAAAGTTAAAGATAATTTCTATTACTTTTATTTTATAAAACCAGAGGACTTGTTGATAAATCCTGGAAATTATAAAGCGATTAGTTTTATTCTGTGACTCATCTAAAGATATCTAAATAAAAAAAGGCCGAAGTAAATCATGACAAAAGGGTTTTGTATGTATTATTTATCATCATTGTAGAGTCGTATCCATTAAGATTTAGCAGTGAGGAGTAAATGTTTGTCTAAAGTAAAATGTATTTTTACAATTACAAATTTTAATTTAGCAAAAGCCTAATTATAAACATTAAAACCGCTAAAACCAATCCACGTACATATTTCTAGAACAAATACTTTGCAAAAGCAGCACTGATGTGTATGGAATCAATACCTCTTGTGATTTAATTACAGACAGTACGTTACCAAAAAAGCCTATACCTAAATTAACATCGACCTCAATCCTCACCGGCTTTTTCGTAATTGGGCTTTTGGACCTTTGAACTTTTATAAATCCCTAATCAGTGTAATTGAATTATTTTTTGTCATATTCAATGTATCAGTGTTTTAAGATACTAGATAGATAAAAGTTTTTTTTTTTTTGCAAAAATTTAAAACTTTTCAGCTACATGTTTATAATTAATTTTCATGAGTACTATTTCATTTACAATAAATTATAAACACATGTTACTTTTTATGTATTAACATTTAAACAATAAATTATATTTACTTTTATTCTACAATTTCAGCCTCAATAAATATATGCGTCGAGGAATATAAATAACTAATTATTTATACATCATTCATGAATAAAAGATCAGCAAAATATCATTAAGACTATTGGCTGATAGTCTCTGACATCTTGTGGTAATATATATTTATAAATATGAAGTCTTTACGTTAAAGATTATTTACAATTTAGATTGTATTTACAAAGTCTGTGGCTACTTTGAATTTTTTTATAATAGTTTAACATAATGATTTAAAAAACAAATAATATGTCAATAGGAAGATTATTTTGTAACCAAAATACATCGTCGATTCTTATATAAATATTTCTAGTCCGGGATGATGATTAAAGTAAAAAGAGTAGCTGGAATGTTTTATACTTTAAAAAGTAATTTATTATTATTTTGAGATTTTTGAAATATAAAATTAAAGTTTACATAAAGGGCACGGACTTTCAGGAACTTTATCAAAGTTCTAGGAACTTTAAACTGCAATTTAGGCAAGCAAAAATTATCTTCAAAATCAATAAATATACTCTGTTTTGTGTATGCAGGTTTTGCTTACTGATTGGATAAAAACTTTTAACTCGTCACTGGCCCGAATGCTATTAGTAATTTCTAATTTAATTATAAAAAAATGTCAAATTCTTTTTTAGATTTTTGTTACCAGTATCGCGTATATGTGTGTAAAATATTTTTAATAAAACACTAAAATTATTGATCAACGTAATCATGTTCTGGATTTTCTTTTCTGGAATTTCAGCTCTATATTTTATTGAAATTTGCATAAGACAATCAATCTCCACGGTCTATAATATTATTTCAATCAACTGACCTCTTTAACTTCAGATAAAGGACTCAAGTATTGGTAACGACAAATACGGACGCCTAATATTTTAATTTGTAATACAAGTTTTATATTCGATTAATCCTTAAGAAATATTTTCCAATGTTAAAACTAATTTAACTTATTAAAATTCAATAACATTATAATCTTGAAAGAACTAAATTTTTTTTCAATATAATCCAAATGTTGATATTTTACGTCTATTTATTGTTCCATTAAAAGATCAATTGTACTGTAATGTCTGTCCATCTATATTTCATAAGGGAATTTCACAAATCAAGATTTGGCATTAATTGGTGTATCTTTTAAGTATTACTTTAAGCATATTTCCCGAAAAAGTTATTTTAAACTCCTTAATGTTTGCGTGATATTTGATATAATTTGTTGCAGTTTTTTATTTTACACCTCACACAATAAGAAAACGCAATTTTTATAAAGAAAATGTAAAACTGAGTCACCATAAACATCTAAGCCATTATATCTGTGATCGATATTCTCAAAAGTTTTGTCTACAGCTTAAAATGTATTAAAGTTTTTCCATTGATTTATTCATTTATCAACATGTGAAGAATGTTCAAAACCTATTCTATCAAGAATCGTACAATTACGTTTTAATCTTTTGTTCACAGCAATAATTACTTTATTTATAACGTGGTAAAGTCTTGCAATCTTTTCATTAATTTTTCTACGGTCGTCTTTTTCTTCTAGCTCAAAAACTTTTCCAACCATACATTATTTTTTTTCTAATCCACCATATATTTCTTCTATTTTTACCTCAAGTACCTCTTATCATAAAATATTATACATCTCATTCTTAAATTAATCTTTAAGGCTTCTATTTTTATGTAAAAAATATATGAATTACCCCGCATATTTTATAACGAGTTTTCATTCTTAACATAAAATTCATCCTGCAAAGTGTCTATATTTTTTAATTTTCCCGTCATATTTTTTTTTAATATACCAAAAGTATTTTGCGGATCCATATTTATTAATTAATAATTTATTGAAATTATCTTAAAATCAGTTTTTTTAATGGTCAATCAATACAAATAGATATAAATGTCCGTAAATTAGAGGAACTTTATAGTCTTGATTTGAGAATCATTGTAATATTAGTAAGGTTTTTAATATTTTTTCAAATTGTATATGCTTGACTTAATTATTTCCATATGAGTTGAAAGAGTAAGCAATTTTATCCTTTTTGTAATAACAAATTTAGTGAGTTTCACATCCTTAAACAGAGTCTAAATTTACGAATTAACACTCAAATATCACAACATTTGTACTTGACTTGTACTTTGTAATGAATTTTGCATGAAAACTCCTATGAAATGTTTATTATATAAATTTCTTCTAAATTTCTAAAGTTTAAGGTTTCAACATGTTTAATGACAAATTTGACATAATCCAAAGGTTTTTTATATAATCCAGATCCAGTAACATCTTCGAACTCTTCATCGAACCAATTTAAAATATTTCTACCTATAGGAATTAAATATTCCTAATCATTATTTAAATCATTTTCCCATTGAAGCAGCGTTTCTAGCATGAGCTTCAAACAGGAAAATATTTGCGTTACAAGACGTTTGTATGCCCAGATTCGTCCAATAATGAATGCTTGATTATTTCGTTTGTTAAATAGGCAGCAGTTGCAAAGTATTAAAAAAAGATACACGTTTTTAAGAACACTTGGAGTTAATCGTTCTAAAATATAATCAATATTTACTGTTTCTGATTTTCACTTCAACAATAGAAAATGCTTTACGATTTTTTTATAAATAATCGTTATTTTTAACTGGTGATTGGTTGACGGTGTTAATTCTTCGTTATAAAAATTATCCCCCCTTCAGTTTCCACTAAAAAGCCACAGGTAGGTGTTAGATAGTTTCGAATACAATCCATGCAAGATGCGGTTTCCGTCCTTGTGACCTGAAAGAAGTTTTAACCCATATGAACTAACAACAACTCGAACAATTTACGATTAAATGAATTAAATGAAATTTGAATGAAATTTAAATTAAAATCTCTCTTAATGTATTCTATATCGTTCTTTATAATTAAACTATATAAAGTAACTGGAATAAATTCTATTACAACTGTTAGTCTGCTCTAAGGTGATTGCACGCTTACAGTTAACGATTACATGGGTCGTGACACGTAGTATTCGATGGTTTTAATATCTGTAATGGCATCATCACTTCTCACGAGTGTTGCGTGTCGTGACGCTAACACCAGGCTGTAATTTTGTTTCAACCTCTGCCGCCAGTTTTATGAGTAATGAGATTTACCAAGTCAGGCTTATTTCTGATGTTGTTATGAAATCAAAAATTTATTTCAGATGAACACTATTACGTGTATGTTTTGTATATTCTTTCTTGATGTTTGATATGAAATTTTTTGTCTTCATTCTTGTTTAATATAAATGCCTCAACCAACTAAATTCACCCCGGAGGTCAGTTACTTAATTAATACATAGTATTTATACTGTCAATATTTCTGAAATTGTACCTTTTATTGTGTAGTATAGTAAAAATATTAAACCACACACAAACTTAGAATTAAATTTTATATCGCGCTTTTATAATAAACAAGATGTATTCTGTTAGTTAGCTAATCTTTTGAATATTTTAAAGTGCCATTTTATCGTTTTAGGTCTGCATTCCTAAGTCTAAACCTAACGTTTAGAATATGCAATCTCTGTCAACCCTTTTCTGCAATTAAATTTTTAAGATACGGACCAGTAAATTAAATAAAACAACTATCATTTTTATGCAGTACAGTTAATAGCCTTGGAGTGAACTGATTTCGAAAGTAGGTCTGACGAAAATATCACAAAATCTGAAGTTAGAATCTTTCTTTACTATAAAATGCTACTTTATATTTATAAAACTAGTTGACATAAAGAAAGCCGTAAGAATTCTTTCAAAATTAAACCCCAGAGAGTCGTGCAAATATGCCTTTAGGGAGCTTGGATTGCTGACCCTTCCCTGTCTCTATATTCTCGAGGTGGCCTTGTACTGCCGACTTAAATGCGAGTTGGTACGGGGCAGGGATGTCCACCAATATGGGACTAGAGGCAGGAATAACTTTCGAGTCGAACAGCACAGAACGGCAGCTTTCGAACACTTACCATCTGAAGTTGGAGTCAGACTAATCAATAGGCTCCCTGAGGGCATCAAACAACTCAATGAAACAAAACAATTCAAAACTCGACTAAAACATTTTCTTATGTCATAGGCATTTTACTCAACTGATGAGTTCATGATGGGCCGCTGGGATGAAAATTTTTGAAATTAACAATAACCACGAAATCCCCGGTTCTGATACATGCAATGTAATATAATTCTTGTATGTATTTACCTTGACCAACATCATTTATCTGATGTACTTATTTACTTTATATAGTTATGTTGACGCATGCCATGCAATATTTTAATTGTTTCACGCAATAAAGAATATTATTATTATTATTATTATTATTATATATGTTATCTTCCGTACCTTTCTTATTTAAAAAATAAAAACCAGTGTACATGTGTATAAATATATTCAATGTTCGCACAAAACTGCCTGTTTTATTTGTATGTTTATGTCAGGAGTGCCTCCGGGATGGTACGTTTTATGAGATTTAAAATTTAAGGAGTATTAATATTATTCTGAAATAAAAATACAAATACTCATTGGGGCTGTAGAAATTTACCTAAATACTTATAGATTTAACACATACTTTAAACTTTTATATAAAAATTTGTTATTTTCGACTCTTTAAAGTTTTTCATATAGTTTAGAGAAGTTTGAGCAATCATCAAAAGATATCACCAAACCTCAGAACGCAATTGTTTTTTGTGGTTTTAATTTCTCTCTTTGACTTATGCACTCACTATATAAAACAATGTATGTTTATGCCGCATTAGGAAGAAGTTATAAAAAATTAGTTTAATTTGAAGTGGTAGTATTTTTAGAAAAATGTATCTGAAAGAACGCATGAAAGAATACATCTCCGATCACAGCCTTTCCATAAAACTCGCTTCTTACAAGTACAATAAATAAAAGTAATTATTAAAGTCATTTAATTAATTAACAAATTTTGTATTAATCATATCTATGAATAAAATTTTATCAATCAAATATGAAAAGGTTGATTCTTACTTAAAAGGTATGTTAGTGTAAATTATTACTATTAAAAAACTTCATTCAAGGGCTATTTGACGCAAAATATTTCTAGTTAGTCTGTATTTTACTAATACGAATAAATTCCATTGTTTACCAACACGTGAGCAAGTGTTAAATAATTGGCCACGAGATAAACATATATTTTTCTATATCTAAGCCAAAAACAATCATTGTCTGTTTTCAAGATTGTTTAATAGTTATAAAGAATACTGATCGAGTAGGGAATTGAAAACTTTTTACGTAACAAAAAGTAAAAAGTATATTTTTATAAAACATTTTAATCTTTATATCTAGATAATATGCTATCTTTCTTATATGCTATCTTTCTTCTATGCTAAACAGCTGATGTTGAAAAGGTTGATATTAGAAGTGAAGTTACTATCAAAGTTTACACTATTCTTTCAAGAATAAATGTAAAAATCTTTAACATTATATTTAAATGAGTTAAACATGTGGATGCACTTTCATAAAAAGATGTTTACACAGAACAATTAATTACATTTAATAACCTGTTAAAGTAGATTCATTGCTTTATCTTTATAAATACCTTACACTAAAAAAACAAATACATATATAGATACATACATATATAATGTTATATGTAATGTCGATTACATACTTTATATATACAAAATAAGATTTACATAAGCGGTCTGAAATATTTGAACGTGAAAGCATGAATGTGCGTAATAATACTGTTGAATTAAGTAGACCATAATCAGAATGGTCTACTATATAAATAACACAGTTCGATATCATTTTATAATATTAATGTGAACCTTTTTTGTGAACTTAAATGTTTATAATTTCGCCCACAAAACACTATCATGTTATAACAATGCAGGTATAAAGCACAGTGTGAAATTTCTAGTGAAAACAAAAGGGAAAACCTGGAAAATACAGTTGTAACCTGAAGTGATTCATTTTAACTGTAGTCGTCGAGCCAAGACTTGGATTATTCCGACATTTCTATGCAAAGCTTGTATTCAGCTTATTGCACTCAGTCTGCTCTGATATTTACGCAAGATACATTATATTGCCATTGTAATATAGAGTCTGCGATTGGGCATTGTTTACAGTTAACGTTTTCCTCATGTAATAATATATATTTAAGATCTACAGGGACACTTACAATTCAGTAATCTGTTGTAAACTATGAATACAATTAACCGCATATATAACCAACGACATTCAATGTTGTCATACTGTTTATAACATGAATTATGTAAGAACAGACATCCAAAGATAGCATGTTTCATTTTCTTATAGACATGAAAGGCATAAATAAGTATACCAATGTTTATATAAATAATAAATATACATATATTATGAATAAATTCTTTGTGATAGAAAAGTCTGTGTTGTTGTTGATGATGTTCACCTATAAAAAAAGCAGTGGAAAGCCCTCTTGCGATTAGTGTGTAAATGAACTTTTCATAGCTATACTTTGGGTTTTTAGGATTTGCACGGTTGGTGGTAGGGGCTACCACCTCTCGAGGTGCCACAAAAAAGATAATGAAATAAATCTACGCTTCAGTTTCTTCACCATAGAATAAGAAAGGAGGGTCACTCAGATCCAGCCTCTTCCAGTCTAAGAGGGTAGCGGTAGATACTCCCTAATTTTTAGTCTAAATACCGTACAACCTTTAACACTAAAGGAGCTCCGCTCACTACAACATTGTCCGCGATAGCAGTCAAGCTTTTTTCATGTGTCATAGTCTGGAATCTACCCATATTTAGTGATTTTTTGTCATTCCCTTTACATAAATGTTATATATGTTAAATCAATTGCTTATTAATACTATAATAGGAGTTGCATTGAATTATTATAAAATAACTAACATTATATACCACAGCATCTAGATATAAAATTTCAAATACAAATTTGTCAGGCGATAGTTTATGAAACTTGTTATAGTTATTATATTAGCTAAAAAACGGAATAATTTCGTTGTAACCAGGCAAGGAATACGAGTAGTGTGAGTGTTATAAAGAGGAAATAAATTCAATTCTTTTGTCTCCATCCCTTTTAATGATTCAATGTTTAGATTCAAGCTTTACTACATATTCCTTTTCTGTACGAGTAAGAGTTTGACAGAAGCTTATCTCAGGAGTGATAAGCGTTATTTTATTCCGAATTATTATGCCCTCCTCAAGTCTAGTCCTTGCTCTCTTTCAATGCTGAAATAAGTTCTCATATTGAGCCTGAAAGATTTATATAAAATACATCAATATTTTGTCACACCAAAGATATTGCTATGTGACTGAAATGCATCTCGTATAAATCATTCCTATAATAATTTCATATATTACTTTGTAGTGGTGAAAATCTAAATTTACTAAAACTGTAGGTATAAAAATTATTCTTGGTATCAATAACTGCTTTGGATAATAATATTCGAAACGAAAAATGTGCTCTTATCTTAAACTTTACGTGTTTTGAATTATCTTACTTGAAGTTTACCCTCAATTTAAACTTGTTAAATACGATATTAACAGATAAACACATAAATGTATAATTCCATTTAAATAGTATTGTTTGTAAGACAGCTACACAATGTATTTTTATGAGGCAAAGTAATCATAAAATAATTATTAATAGAATTTAGAACTAATAGTTTGTTTTTAAGCAGCAGAACTACGAATATATAAAAACTATTTTGCAAGAAAGCTCATAAAGGCAAATATTATGAAATCGTCTAACGTAATATTCTTAGCACACACCTATGTTTAGTAATATTTATCTCAGTGTTTTATCAGGAAACATTAAGTCGATAGCAGCTAAAATTTTGATATAAAGGCCCGACATTCTACATTTTCTGTCGACTGAGCGCGATAAGAATATAAAAATATTGTAACACCTGTAAACTTGTGATTCACAAAGAAGGCAACAATGGAGACAAGACAGGGATATTCGCCCATTTCCATGAAAAGCCTGTTTTCAGGCCATTGCGTTGGAATATCTGCATTTATCCTGGAGTAGCAGCAACGCACCACAGATTTTTCACTGGTAACTGTTTTTGTTGAGCTGTATGAAGGTAGTTCCTGGAATTTGTGAACAACAACATACTTTACCTGTCTAGATATTAAGGTGACAAAAAACATATTTTTTTTAGATAAAATAGTACATACGTTTAATATAGTTAAGCAATAAAGTCAAGTTCAATCTTGTAACCGTTTTACCAGGAATATTTTGTTTTAAATGTTTTAACACATTTAACCACATTTAATTTACCAGCATGGCAGACTCATAGCATTGAAATAATAGAAGGGCCAAATGATATAAAAACAAATTATTATTCTGATGTTACAATAAAGTAGTAATGTAATATTTAGTTTTCCTTACGAATATACTATATATGTTGCAATGCTATATACTTTTATAAATGTTTTGGAAACACATATAAAATCTATTTTATTCAACTATATATTTTTATAAAATAAAACTAATCCTTAGAGTTTAAGAAAAATTATTGAAAATTTACCAATCATATTATAAACCTCATATAATTGTATTATAAAATCAATGCTAATTTATTTTATTAAAAAACAAAGGGGTGTGCATGAAAATACACGAACTAATGAAGACCACGTATGGCATTTTTAAATTCCAGATTATTGTTACTTTTCATCTTTATAAATAAATTACTATTAATTTCTAACATTATGAATATCCAATTCCTTGAAATAGTGAAGTTATATCATATTATAAAAATTTGACTATTTTATATATTTAGTATAAAACAAAAACTGTACGACTCACGTAGCAATATATATTATATTTATTTAACTGTTATGCGTAAATTATGATACAATAATAATATAATACTTTTAAGGGGAGCCCGAACGCCATTTAAACATAATGTTAACTGTGGGACACATTACTCAAAGACTAAAAAAGATATCTAGATGGAACTTTTACAGTACTTAGAGGACACCTTTTGCTAGGTCGTGGTGAGAGGATTTTTGAGTACAACCAATAATAATATTATTTAATTTTTTTTTAATTATACTTTATTTTTACAAATTTATTAAAAAAAATCAATATCTCAAAAGTTAGTGACTCAATTCAAATATCCTCTCACAGTGAACTAGCTTAAGCTCATATAAACATGTCCTGAGAATTTCATTGGTCTACCTTTAATAATTTTTTACTTATGTGTCTTCAAAATATTAAAAATGCAACTTTCGGAAATTAACAAAAACTAATATAAAATCATATTTTTGCTATTTACTCACATTTAGTGCCCTCCAGCAGCATATGCTGGGTTGTCTGGTCCTCAAGTCTCCTTTTAAGCAAGGTCCTGCTCTGTCTGATATTTTTTTTTCCAATTCTTTTGCGGCCTTTTCACTTTTATGTATTCGGTATTTGTCTAGGCGATGCATAGCCTCAATGTAGTGCTTACCTAATTGTAGCCCTAGGTGCTCAATTACTTTACATTTGCTTGAATAGCCATCATTGAAAGACAATACAGCATCTTGGGCACCAAATTTTAATGTTGGTAGGCCTACGAAGGTCGTTTTAGGCACACGGGTCCAAATAAGATTATTCAAGGCCTCGTTTGGGTTTTGTGTTTTACCAGCTAAGCATTTTTTTAAACAATTCAGGGTTAGAGAGATCTCTAAATATTGGCTTTACTTCTGACATTATGATTTCTATTTTGGTAATAGCCTAGATGAGCACCTACCTTCACTTTCGAACTTGATGGTTGTCTACAGTCAATATTTGGCCTATCATCCAATTCAGTTTGTTTACTTTGCTTTACAACATTTAACTTCTTTATAGACAACTTCCGTTTACTTCCTATTTTCTTTTTATTACCCATTTGAACACACTTCAAAATAATAATTAGGTAAATCACAACCCAAACACACCACTACTAGTTATTATATTCTCAAATGAATTATTTATCCTCGTAAGACAATGAACAAAATCATATAACCAATCACAACAAACAGACTTGTTGAATACTCGAGATGTCAACCTATACTCATGACTGCCAACCTAACAAAACGTAGCAACTGAAAAAATAACTAGTAGCACTATACAAATTAAAATGATGCTAAACACAAATGTTGTTGCAAATATCTGCTAAAAAGTACGTCGCAAGCATACATTCAAATAATTTTCTATCTAATTTAGACCTTTATATATATGAAGTCTTATATATCACTGGAAAGAGGAATTTCTAGAGAATAATAATCAGAAAATGTATTAAAAAAAATATTTGGCGTTTGGGGTGCCCTTAATACTCAACCTAGTTTCCAGCTTTGTATGTTGTAAGCATACTTTATACGATATATTAATCCTAACTCAGATTTTATTTCGATTGTTAGTTTTGTTAGTTCCTTTTCAGACTCCAAGACAATTAAGTAATAACCTTAACCATTGTAGAACTTCCAGGTATAAAGAAAAATTAATAATTCAGTCAATAACCATCAGTAAAATACAAGCAACTTCTAATAACTCTTACCCTTAGTAAAACTACATACACATCCATCCCTCCTATTAAACGTAAAAGGGTTCGGGTCGATAAGTAATCGTTAGCCATTTGTGTATATAAATCACATTGACATTATAATTTGTTTACAATATAAGAAGACTTTTTCAATATTATTTTAAAATGTTAATTAGAACCTTTATTCCCTTAGTAATTCCCATAGTTATTTCGCTGACAACTTAATGCCTAAAAAACTGCAAGGTAAAAATTATGCACCACACGATGGTAGTATTTTTACAACGTAATTATTTGAAAAATTGTTCCCACTTAAATTGTACAGAATAATGCAACTGTTTAAATACATTTCGAGAAGAGGCTTTTAGAAGTTAAATGTTCAATAATGCAATCACAATTCGCTTGATGGTCGTTATTACTGATGATTGCACGTTTACTTTATTATTGACATTTAGATGAATTTCTCATAGATCGTTCTCCAGAGCGATAGCTGTCAATCTCTTTACTGCGTACGAGTTAAACGCATCCTCCGTAGCCCGCGCGCGGAGTCTTACTCCTCGTTAAAACTTACTGTTCATATAATAGAATTATTTTAGTAAATGCAATGTTTTAAATTTTTAAACAGTATACTCTTAATTTATATTATCGTTCTTTAGTTTTATTATATTTTTTTTAACTAAAAAAAAAATAATTTACTTTATTGTCTTTCCCAATAATAATATTTCATTTTAAAAGTAATTAGCTAAAAAAAAGGGTAAAAATAAAACCACAAAATGCTGTTTTTGAAAATTTTATTTACAATAGTAATGATGTAAGACTATACCCTAATCTGTATCAGAGTTTTGTTCTAGTTCAATAACTTGCACTTTTCCACTGCAATCACCGCACAGATGTCCAACAATATGTTCCATGCACACGTAATTTTGGCAAACTTTACAATGTAAACCGTGTTGGTCTGTTCTTTTTCGATCACAGAATCTGCACCTCCCATGTGACCTTTCTTCTTCTCGACATTCTTGGTGTGGCTTGGCTGCAGCGATGCCTAAAATTTCACATAACCGAAGCCGGATTGTGGTTGAAAGGGTTTTCTTTTTGGCGCTCATTCTGATGTAGTCATCAAAGAGCTCGTTTGACATAGTTTTCAAACATTCATTTCTTTGCAAGTTTAAATCTTTGTTTGCCTTGAAAATTTGATAAGCGTTCATACCAGCTATGTTGAGGAAAGAGAAATACACAACTAGCGTCCATCTTCTGGTTACTCTAGCAACAGAGTAACCACATTTAATTTCGTCCACTTTGTCTACTCCAGATTTTTTAGAGTTGTAGAATGTTATGATAGCTGGCTTGTTCACATCCCCAACTTCTTCTAGGTTTGTATCTTCATGATGGAGGGTTGAAAGAGCAAGCACAAATTTGTTTATTTTTGGTTTGAAAGATACTAGATTCAGATCTTTCTTGAAAGCAAAAATGCTTGAGCTCACTGGTCGATCCTTGACTTTCTTCATAAATTCAGGTATTCCCTTGCGATTTTTTTCTTATCGTTCCCACAATGGAAAGGTTATAATGATCTAAAAGGTCTTTAGCCAATGGGAGTGAAACGAACCAGTTGTCGCATGTAACATTGCGACCACTGTCTTTTATTGGCTCTACAAGACGTTTCACAATGTTGTCCGACCTATTGCTACACGCATACGGACCAAATGGCTGGGTACTACAATAGATTTATACATTGTTAGTGTAGAAGGTTTTAGCATCTGTAAGTGCAAATATTTTTATTCCATATTTTGCCGGCTTGCTAGGAATGTATTGTTTAAACCCACACCCACCTCTAAAAGCATCAAGCACTTCATCAATAGTTACTGTTTCTGATAAATTGTAATGCTTCTTGCACTTGTCATTGGATTGATCAACAAGAAACCTAACTGCAGCTAGTTTGTTTGATGATTTTCGTTCGGCTCTAGTTTTTTTATCATCAAACCGCAAACATTGCAAGAGAAATTTGAAACGGTTAAAACTCATGGTAAGTCTAAAATACTATATACCACTGCCATCAGCATTCCATATGTCATCTAGTTTTGTATGGGACACCTTCATTACTCCACCAAAGAAAAGGAGACCTAATCATGCCTTCAATTGTACTAGATTTGTATTAGCAGCATCTCTAGGCCTGGAATGATGGGGGCGAATCCCAGCATATAAATATTTGTCCACACTACTATCTCTTCTAGCATTTCGTTAGTAAAAAAGAATTGCAAGCATTCTACTGGACTCAAAGCATTTTTAGCTGCCTCTCTTACACCAGGAAGATGCCTCAGTAAATCACAACGGCGTCTTCGAACTCTGAGATTAGCTTGAGGAGCCATTCGCCACCTAGTCCCATCTTTGGCAGTATATATATATATATATATATATATATATATATATATATATATATATATATCATTAGTGTTACCTTATAATTCATCTTCCAAAGAAGGACGCAGTTCACCAGCTTCTTCTTCATCAGCAGGTCCTGATTTCTCTGCTTCTTCATTTGGTTGTTCCTCATCAGCCGATTGCTCACTCTCCGAGAAATGGTGACTGTTTTCGACAACGTCCTCGTCGCTGTCATTAGATGCTTCTATTTCATCGTTTAAAAGATATTGAATCCGCTGTTTTTCTCTCGGATTAAAATAACTCATTACAAAAATCGTGTTAATTTAATTTAGTACAGTAGTAAAAAACTTAGTAGGGCAATATCGTTTGCCTTTCTTCCACTACATTTTTAATTAAACTTAAAAAATACAATAAATAAATTTTTCAATAGAATGTAAAGTTTAAAATGATATACTTACAAAATATGTAGCCTGTTTATGGTATACTCTAACGGACACGTGTAGAGCGAAACTCCGCAAAATGAAAAGCAATGTAGACCGCGCGCGGAGCGGCACCCCGCAGATAAACTTCCAACCCAAGTAAGGTGTCTATGCAACGGTACTGGACGGCTGAACAGACTTTACAAGGTTGAAGGGGAAGCTACTAGAACGTTCAAGGTCAACGGCGCATGACCAACGTTGAAAAAACAAAAGTTCCTTCGCTGCGGAGCGTCACTACGCGGTGCGGGCTTCGGAGGGTTAATAATTTAAATAACGTTAGTAATTACTAACAAAATACTTTTTAAAAGCAAAAGGAGTTTCATTTATAATTTATTGTATTATTGTTTTTTTTTAATATGTTTTAACCATTGTACACTATTATTCATAGCTTCAGATGATAATATGATTCACGAGTTATTTATTTATCATGACTCCAACATTTTAATTAGCATTATACTACTTTGTCAAAGGAAAAACATTTAATTTATTTTCTATTAAATGTAAAAAATAATTTATTTTGTGTATTTTGTTGTCCCTATGTGGTCTTTAAGGTTTAAACACAATTCAAAAATTATATCTTGAAATAAGTCTGGTTTAGTGTATGTTTGGATTTAAAATTAATTAGAATTATAAGAGTGCATGAATAAACTGTAGCTTTAGATGAACTATAAGGAACTATCTTGAAACTACGTGATCGTTTGAATAAGTAAACGGGAAACTTATTAATGTTGAATGAATCTCTTAGATAGCACTTCAATACTGAAATTCTCAGGTACTGAAAGACTGGAATATCAATTAAATAGTAATTAATGTTTTATTGGACTAATATAGCGTTTTTTGATGCTTTGTACAGTTTGTTTTCGCTGTAGGAACGGAACTAAATGTAAAAAAATCTAACACCATTACAAATATAACATTATTAAAAACAATCTGCACAAGACAAATGCCGACCAATAACAATAACAACAAAGATTATTATAACAAGATATTTTGTTTCAATTTAGTAGGTATTAAAACATTTTAAGTCACAACTCCGTTATTTATGAACTTAAGATAAAACTAACAATGCTCTGGAAATTGTATAACATTAGGAAACATTTCATATTTTTAAAATGTATTTAATTTTACATTTCAGTATATAGTTATAACGATGATATTAATGCCGAAGAACGTTCTAACAGAGTGGGTGTTCGTGGCTTGGCAAATCAATGGCTGTCATATTTCTTGAGTCAGCGTAGACAAGTTGTGGAAATTCCATACGTTGACGTAAATACTAGGAAAAGATGCTTTTCTGAAGAGCAGATTGTCAAGACGGGTGTGCCACAGGGCTCCATACTTGGACCCTTCCTCTTTATTTTGTATGTGAATGACCTCAGCAGTTGTGTTTCGAGGGGTTTGTTGTGTTTGTTTACTGACGACACATCACTTGTAATTGACGACTCTTGTCGTTTCAGAATGGAGATATATACGTTTGTTCAGTGTAATTCAATAGTCCAGTGGTTTCAGAGTAATGGTTTGGCCGTAAATACTGATAATACTACATTGCTAGACTTTTCAATTTCATCAAGACGCAAATACTGTTTGAGTGTTTGGGTTGGCGATACAGAGGCTTGATCTGAGCAAACGGTCAAGTTTTTAGGCCTAATTGTCAAGAATATACAATAATATTGTATATATATATATATATATATATATATATATATATATATATATATATATATATATATATATATTGTTATATAGATTGATAAGAATCTTAGCTTCTCCTTTCATGTAAATCATGTCGCACGTTAAGTCTGTGCTGGTATGTTTTGTTCTTCGTAGACTTTCATCTTTCACGGGCACCGATGTGCTTCTGACTTCATATTTTGCATTAGTTTATCCCTACCTTTCATACGCTGTTGAAATTTGGGGTTTTGAAAATTGCAGAACAAACCATGTCTTTCTTTTGCAGAAGAAAGCGGTGAGTGCTATTGCTGGCATCCGCCAATCAGAATCCTGCAAATCACACTTTAAGAAGTTCAATCTGCTTACTTTTCCAAGTATATATATATTTACCACACATTGGTCTTTTTTAAGCAAAACCAGGGCATTTTCGAGTCACTAATTCCGCAGTCCGGACACTATCTCAGGAATAGCAACAAATTAAATATTCCCCCCCATGCAACCTCTTTTTTCCAAACATCACTGTTTTTATAATGCCGTAATATTTTATAATTCTCTTCCTGTGGACCTAAAGAATGTAAATTATATAATGGTCTTTAAGAGAACACTGAAGGCTCTTTTAATAGAAAAATGTTTCTACACTCTCAGTGAATTTATTGGAAATAAATAGTCTGAATGTATAGATATAAAAACTGTACATGTATTTTTTTAATATTTATGACGCAATCCAATGCATGTTACATGTCTGATGGAAATAAAGGATATTTAATTTGATTTGATAAGGTCGTAAGAAAATTGATCATTTAACTGTCTAGACCAAATTCGTTAGCTAACTTGGTAAGTCATTTCGTTCCATTATGGCGGTCATTTAAACTTTAAAAGTTACATCGCCTTAAGTTATCAAAAACAATAGAAATAAAATGTATATAAAAAAATTTAAATTGTTCAGTAATTCTTTAACATTTCCTATAGATTTTTTTAAGATTTATTTTCTTTGTAGGACTTTTTTAACATATTGAATATATGTAAACTAATGAATAATTCTTTAGTTAAAAAATCTTTACCTAATTCTTCCGACTGAACTTCATGAACTATTTAATTTAAAAAATAAAAATTCGATTAAAAGAAACGATTTAAGGTTTAGAACTTCTTTGGTTTGTGTGACACCAATATCTAAATTTGAGAAAGTCATTGAAAACTTACTCGTTGAGGCATATTTCTTTATATTAGTAAATGTTTATATAGTTGTTAAAAATATTCTAAAACAGGTTAGTTTACGAGTTCTGTAATTAAAAACACCGTTTACAACACAATATAATAAGTGCTGAATCACAGCACCACAGTTTTTCCTGTAATTCAACAGCTTTCGTGTAGATTAAAGAATCCATTATTGAAGTTAACAATGGCTTACATTCCATTGCGGGGTTTGTAAACATTGATCGATATTATTGAATTTTTAATCCTTCTTTTTTCCATTTAAACATGAAAATATGGTTGAATAATTTTTATCACGAGACTATGTCTGCTTATTTTAATTGACCATTTATCATGTCCCCAACGATGTAAAGCTGTATATACATCTTTCTGAATCAATTGTAGATTTAAAAATACTTAAATGGTATACTTTCTACATGTTAAAATTAGATCACATAAATGAAGAGTCCTAAGTGTTACGCCTGAAAATAATTAGTTTCATTCCAATTTAGGAACATTTCTGTAAGACGTATTATAGATCTATATTTTCATATTTATCCTTAGTAATGATACAGAAACTGATTTATGAAGTATTTGATTGCCCTCAGCTCTTCCCTTACAGTTTTTACCGTGATGTCCTCATGTCATTTACGAGGTTCATTTTAATCTTACAAAGAACATTATGGAATTCTTACTTTCGGAATAACACAATTTGCTCTAACTTTGAAAATTTTATTTTGCTGCAAATTTAACTACAGGATAAAAAAGGACAAATTTTTAGGCTAACTGATTTTCTAGTGCGGTGTTATTACATAGCCCGCATGATCCCCCTGATTTATGTAATGTAATTGCTGGTTGCATCTTAAAATATTACTTAACCTAAGACGTTCGTGAAAAATGAGCTATAAATCTTAGATAATATTAAGAAAAGTATCGCTAAATGTACAAACCTGGTGGGAGTCAGATGTGGGTGTTAATGAATACAGCAAGGAGTAACTTTGTTCATCGTAAATAGATATCACAATATCCATTATATTGTTAGTTATCCATAAAATTAATATAGCTATTGACGTCACTATGGGTTGATAATAAATCACTGCACTTATAATTAGTTTTATTACTATTCAAGCATATAATTTTATAACAATTAAAACTGTATTAGTATCCAAATGTTTAGTTCTGGAGTACTTGCATGCTCGAAACAATAATTGTTATTCTTTTTACCCTGTATAATAGTTTTTTAATGAATTGTTTGGGATTAAACAATAAAAATATATGCAAAATATTTTTTTCAAATAATTTTTAGACAATTAGAATAGGGGAATTATATACATGAATGAAGAATTTTGTTGCAATAATAAAACTTATTTAATTTCCTGTAGGAAATAAAAAGAATATGACGATAATTATAAATCACGTTACATTAAATTAATGTAAGTACACACACATGTAAGTAAACACATCTAAATACAAATGTCACTTATTTACATAAAAACAATATATAAGTTGATACTGCATGTATTATTACAATATTATAAATCATATAAATAGTGCGAACATTAATCTTGAACATTCAGTTCAGGCGTCTATACACTCAAGTCCGGTACTCACCTTACTACAACACTTCGCTTTGCATTTAATATTGATGGGGCTTTTAAGGTAACTCAAAGTTTATAGGCTCAATGTGACACTTTCACACGTCTGCACAATATTTAAATGTTTATATTGGGGTAAAAACGTTTTATATTAGTTTTCATATCTGATATTTTCTGTAGGTTCGAAACACATTGTTAGTTAATGTAGTTTAGTAGGTTAACAAATATAGAATTTATTTGTTCTGTAGGATAAATATTCTGTCATAATTATTTTTCTTTGATATAAAATCAAATGTTATTTAATTATTTAAGAATATATTACTGCATAGGTTTCCACTTCATAGGAATTAGATTTTTCTATTTCTCATTCTGAAAATATTATGGGGTGTAGGTGTTCTGCAACCACCAGGAGGCTGATTAGATATTTTTCAAATATAGTTAGTTTGCATTATTTTGTTTTTCACAAATAAAATAAATAAATGTAAAATTCTTGTTTTATTTCACCTAATTAGTTATCTACTATTTTGTATTTGTAGAAACATGTATATAGTTAGCGCAATTTCATTAACATGTTCTAAAGCATATGAGAAAAAACAACTGATACTAATTCTTATCATCTTAAAGCCAGAAATGAAGATGTGCTCTCGAAATACCTACACCAATATTATATTAGAGATGACTTTACGGTTTCAGAGAAGATTTTAAAGAATAAATACAAATAAAAATCTTTAGTACATAATATCATGATAATTAAACACTTAGGCAAGTAAAAGAATATAAGCCTACCTTAGTATAATTCTGATCCCCTGCGTTGACTTTGCCTTTCCATGTTTGGATTTATCTTCGGGCAAATAAATTTTTGCCAGCACTTTTCATCACATTCACCTACAAATTTTTATGCTCTACTATTTTTACCTCGGTAAATATCTTGGGAGGTTCTAACAGTTTCCTCCAACAACAATGAATACATTTTATAAAAGGTTATTAGCGCTATGTTTAATTTAATGTATTGGTTAACACCTGGGATCGGGAGTACGTTTAAATTCTCTAAACGTAAAATTCTGTTTTAAAAATATAAGGATGAAATTTTACTATCTTTTTAGTGTTGGCAGCTTAATTCCATAGTTTATTGTTTAATTTTACTTATTAGCTGATGAATCAAAAATTATATACTTCTTACCCACCGAATGATAACGGTTGTCTGCACTTAACCTTTTCAGTTCTAATGAAATAATTAATCGTTTGCACAACTTTTCTCAATCAACTAGGATGCACTCAACTATGGATTACTACATGGAAAAAAATATTGTAGACTTTCATACTAGTGCACTTATGGAAAGTCATTAAAATAGCTGCTCAATTACATGTGCAAAGACGCGGGTATTATTATTAAAATAAATATTATTTGGGAATTTGCTCCAGAAATGTAAGAGTCTTGAGTTGTAAAACCAATAATCTACACATTACTATAATCTTGCCAATACTGATTGGAGTTCGCAGTGCTTTAGTTACTTGATTACAGCATACAATAGTTAGTTTATTATTACTCTACAGAGTTAATCTATACTGTCATTGAAGAGATAATTCAGTTGATACAGCTGATAAATCAGCTTGGGTCCTTCATAATTAAGACATTATTGATAATACCCTGAAACGTTAGGTTTTTTACTAACTGATACTTTCCATATCATAAATCACATCGTGATGTGCATCACTTACCACAAGCTTGTTTTCTGGGATGTGTCTTTTGATAAATGTTATACTAAGGTCAGATTTATTTTAAGGTAAGAGAAATTCTAATTATTTTAAGTGTGAGAAGTATATAAATATTGACTCTAATATTCCGTGGCATAACCAGGACCATAATAATGCATAACGTGGATGTTGTAATCAGCATGTTATCCACAAACATATTCCACCTGTTTGATGAATTTGCTCCAGTGGTATGAAAAGATAACAATAAAATATATTCCTTTGTAGACTCAAACGTTCAACAACAAAAAATAAGAATAAACTTTAAAATGATCATCTCTCTACTTAGACATTTTAATTTATACTTACTACAGGGCTATTATTATGCCACACGATCAGCTTAAGAAAACTATTTGATGAGAAATTACATACAAAAAACCCTAATGTTTTGGGTTACATTGAGAGCTGGTAAAGTCCCGAACTCAAAAGAAGCTAAGGATAATTCTTTTGGACCCGAAGATTTGAATGATTATGGAAGAGGAATGACTGAGAGTTATTAGAAACAATAAATGTATAGAAGTAAGTTCTTCCTTTCCGTCTTTTCCTGTTTCACAGAATTAGGTCAAGGGAGAAATGAATATTATGACGATCACAAAATTTGGCGTCGAAGGAGTATCCATGAAAATGTTTTTATTTTGAGCCCTTACTACATTGGTGCAATAACTCACCTCATCAACGCCATTTCTCTACCCAGCTGTATGAGGTGTGTGGTGATTCCTCTTCTAGAAGTCCACAGTCCTTCTTCGATATCCTAGTTCATGCCAATATCAGTCCTCTTTGCTTTGTCCAATAAAGAAAAAAGAGTTGTTTCAGAACAGTTAGTCTCACATTTTGAATCTAAAGGACTATGACTATAGTCTCAGTAAGGATTTTCTAAATTGTAAAATCTAATATCTAGTACACCGCTACGTAGCTACGCAATTTAAAGAATTAAATTGCAGTTTAATATACTTTGCAATGAGAGGGAACTTAAAGACTGTGTTTATGTTCTTCATTAAAAATGACGTTACGTACTTAAACATTATGTTACTGTATATTTAAGGTCTAAACCTTTTTAGATATCCAGGGGAAGCATACACTCGAGGATATGGTCAGCCGGACATATAGAAGAGGAATTTTGCTTGAACCCATTGTGATAGATAAGTAAACTATATACAGTTTCATAATCATGCAACGAAACAAAACATAAACCTTTCTAAATACAAAAGCTCATTAAACGGATTATCAATAAAACCTGTTAGGACATACAAATTCTTAACAATCAGTGGAATAAATAAGTATTAAAGTGTATTATGATTGTACTCAAGGAATTTTATGAATCCATTTATTCTATTAGTTTCTATTTGGAATCACGACTACCCATAATACCAATGTATAAAAGATATAGAATGCTCAGCTAAATCCCATGAAATTACATGTACCATCATCAAAATCTATGTCCCTTTGTACAAAGTTTAACCTTCATGAAAAATTCCAAGTGGGCAGGTAGGTTCGTTCTCGGCAGACAGCCAGAGATTGATGTAAGTTGATAGCAAATTAGATGTTAAAATCTTTGGAGAAGATAGATTGTAAAAATTTAAAATAAATTGTTTGGTAGCGATATTATACCGTAATTAAGAACATTCATATTGGAACTATCTTGAAATCTGATATTAAATCCTCACGTTGACATGTACAATTCTGAATTGTCGTATACGGACGGCTACGATTTAATCTAGTGGGTAACAAAATATACTAAGTATAGTATATATATTTAAAGTATTCTTATATATACTTGTTGGTCTAGCGATGAAGAGGTAATATATTGTATTTAACTGCACTGTATGGTGACATTAATAAATAAGCGCTTATCCAATACACCACAATTAGTGACGTATCCAATACGGATAAATTGCTTAATAATGAGGTCGAGCAATGCTCTGTAGTTGCTTGTGTCCCGTATTATGAGCCTCAAATTCTGGATGAAATGTAACTAAGCTCTTATCCATTATACATCAATTCCTTGTTACGTACACAATTACAAGGACATAGCTCAATTTTGAGTCCTATCCTTGCTCTATGGCCTATTGTGTTTAGGATTGTATTATCTGTCACGACCTGCGATTGTACACTAAGTAACTGCTAATCCAGTTTACTACAAGTGATGGAAACAATAACAAGAACATCTTTCAAATAAAATGAGTTTAAGCTGTATTAACGGTGTGTAAAACTAGTTAACATTGTTTATGACAGGATGATGATCTTGGATGTATTTAATGTTGGTTGTGGTGCAAATGTTTTATTTATTAACATTACGGGAGCAGTTACTAATTTTAACACGTATATCTTGACATTGAGATTTGTCAAAACCTTATTACAAAAGTGTAAACAAGAATATATACCTGAATTATTAATACACAACAGTTTCAAATGATTTGCAATAAATATTTTTAAATTATGGTATATCTAATTTTACAATGGCTCTTGAGCAACAAATAAAAATATGTATACTCTATGGAAGATTGCTTTAAGAAGTACACTGGAAAATTTAGATTTAGAGACTTCAACATGTTCGATAAATATGCTGCGAGATATAACTAAAATCCATACATAAAATATCTAATTATGGTTTTATGTTGTTATATAAAGCACATACTATTTTTCAGTAGTGTTATATTTTGCAGTTGTAAGTAATGAAAAATACAATATGTATAATTATAAGTAATGAAAAATACAATATGTATAATAATTAAGCTATATATTTTCTATTGTACTTTGGAGAAATTTAAATAATGATATTTCAATAAAATATGTTGGTAATTTAAATATAATGAAAGGCTTTCGACGGTCTGTTATTATCACCATACACTTAAATTTAATGTGTGACCTGTTTAATCAGATCACAATACGTCATGGAGAAATCATATTGGTTATAACTAATGACTCCAAATTATAAACGTATAAATAAAATTATTTTCTTAAGTTCGCTCATAAGGAGTAAAATAAATTATTCCTCAGAAGTAATCGTTTTTAACTAAAGTTTAATTTTCAGACCATTCTAATAAATGGTAACTTAATCGGAGCAACGATGGGAATGGTACTAAGTTACCGGAGGAGATTATATGAAAATAGCAACAAACTTTTGATTGAAATACACTTTTTAGATAAACGCATTATTTACTTTGGTTATCGGGGTTACAACGGAAACGCTACAACAGTTTCATGGCATGTAAAATGCCTTAGAAAGGAGGTGGTCGTTTTGAAACGAAATTTGACTTTGCAGACCAACCAATAATATATTATATTAATTGGAACAACTATGCAAACGTTACAGAACCACAAAAAAACTCAATGACTAGATGTAGACACTCACTAGACAAATGCGCTAGGGACAACATACACACTATTGTTTCTCTGGAAATATGCAATTTTCACAAATTTAAAACTGTTACAGAGCCCCACCATATTGCATAAGTCCATTACTAAGATTAATTCGAACTTTTATTTCTCCACCATGGTCTAAAATAGAACAAATATTACTGTATTTTTGTACAGATATTCGTTCAAATATTGTGGAATTTTGTATATAATGTATCTTTGGTATTCAAACCCGTTATTTATTTTCCAACTTGAGATTTCAAAACATTGCTTTTTTAACTTAAAGTCTATTTAACGTTGAAATGGATTAGCAGAGTGGCATAATTTCTAGTTACAAATACCTAAAAATTTAAGAATGTTTCTGAAGATATGGAAAAGGACATGCCTACCTGTTATTCAATGGGCAATAGGTTGCAAAGCCGTGGGTAACTGCTAGTGTTTTACAAATTTGCAGTAACATACACAAATTTACATATACAACTTCCTATTTCCACAAACTTCTGAGTTTTTGTTAAGAATTATTAAACGGAATCCCTACTATCAAGTGACAAAATACGATAGAGTTAACGTGACCCAGAGTTAGGCCGACAGACCACAAGTAATGTGTGCAGTAACCAGTACATAACCTGGTCCATCGTAATATACCGTGTCGCACCACACCACCGATAGTAGTGGTGTACTCTAATTTAGTAGCAATTGTCTGATAGTGTTTATTTTTAAGCCATAGCTGTCAGCATTGTTAGTAAAATATATAGAATAAAATATGTTAAAGGTTTTTTTATTATTAAAACTCAGTTTTGTGCTTTGTTGTATAATAAAAACTATTACCTTACACTTTATGTTTGTTTATTTAGTGAGAAATTAGGTCATACAAGGTGTAACACCCTTATTGTAACAGTGTTATACCTGCTATAACCCATACGATGGCAAATGTCCTAAATCACATTAGGATATCCTTTTGCTTAAATCTATTTAAACAATCAAAAATCAAAACCTGAGTTTTGTAATACAGCTGGATAGTTGTATTAATTCAAAACGTGTATAGTAATGAATGTACCTTACGCATGTATGCAATTCCTTAACTATTGAAGCAGTCAAGAATATTATTATTATTGTTGTTGAGCCAAACCAAACTGAGAGTAAAATCTATTTAGTATTTAGGTTCTATAGACTTTAGAACTTTAACCTTGATAACACAGTCACAAGATCATGACGCGAAACGGCTGGAATTGGAAGTTGCGCTAGATGAGTCATGTTGGAGGAGTCAGTAACACCTAGTAGGTCAAGAAGGATGTCTGATTTTGCAGTGTGATGTGTCGAGCCTAGTGGCAATAAAGTCACGTTAGTGCAGTCGAACATTAATACCAGTTGCCTACTAGTATTATAATCTGTAGTGTTAAGTAAGTTTGGGTCAACCATGATTAAGACCCAACTGCAGCCCAACAAGTGTTGTAGGAGAGCTTTTGCAAAAAGTCTGTCAGATGACCTTTTCTGGGAGGCTAATACACACCGATCAACAGGGCATTGAGAGGCCTGGCCGCGTATTCAGATGGAGATGCGGACACTAGCCTACACCTCAGACCCTCTCTGACAAAAACTGAAACATCGCCACCAATTTTTATAATTCTGTAATATCTTAGCAGGACATAGCCTGAGAGGACCACTTTACTTGACACAGCACTCGGTTTAAGCCACGATTCTGATACGCCAATAAACAGATCATTACCTAGACGTATCCACACATTTACAGAGTGATGAATGTCGCCCGTCTTAACAACACATCACTTGGGTTGAGCTTCATTGTCGAGTAGAATATCTACATAAGTATTCATGTTTGTTTAACACATTGTGATGATTATTTTCCATCGTCATGGTACGGACTACCCAGGTTGCCAAGCTTTTATTATTTCGTTTATATTTGTACTTTTTCGTCTTAAACAGTTAACTATTGTCTTTATCCCTTCCTTACATTAAGATTCCCATATTTTAATGTTCCCACGGGACTTCTCATTTGTATCCTTTCCCACCGCTACTCAGTAAATAGAGATAACACTCTATATTCTAGTAGATTTTGATAATTCCCCATGACATTCTCCATAACTAAGATTGACTCCAATACCTCCCACTTCATGGATGTGAATGTTATTATACGCTTGCTCTTTACAGTCAGCATGTGAGACCTTTGACATTGCTCCACAAATTTCGGCCGCATTAATCAAGATCACTACTTCTGCTGAAACAAGTATATATCTTAGTTTTTACTAGAATAAAAAAAAACTAGGAACCAGAAATAAAAGAAATTTTGTAATAATAATAACGCAAGATTTGGTTTAACCCTCGTAATGCTAGTTTTAAAATACGCTTAGAGTAAACATTACCATTCATCCTACTATTTGCAGCTAGAGACTGTCATATAAAACATTGCAGGTAAATGGACTCCTATTTTAATACGCGGGCCCTAACATTTTCTAGAGGTTAGTAATCTCTTCAAAGAACGACTTCGCTTCCAAACATTCATTTAAGAAGCAGTAAAATGTTCCATAGGCAATCTCTTAACTTACAGAGAAGATATTTGAGACCAAAAATTCTGTTCATATGCAACAATTAAAAATTTATCCTGGGAGAACGTGGATTAACTCTCCCTTACATGGAATGTTTAAGGATGTGAAAATTACGACTTCTTTGGACCGTTGAAGACGTTGTCCATCAACAGTTTAACATTGTACGCCTTTCACGTATATCCCTTTAATACTTCCCTTTCATATCTCGTCTTCAAGCAGTTATACCATCTTATCTCCAACTCATCGGATACAATTCAGTCATTGCTAATGAATTATTTCATATTCTTCATATAATATTCCAATCCAGAGCTTGAACCTAGTGCTTAGAAACTTACACTTGATACTAAGGGTACACATCTCAGTGGTATAAAACCAGCTCCAAATTTAACTTTTAATTTTTTTCAAATTTTTTTAAGGGTCATTTAAATGTTTCAATAAAGATTTATGTACTTGATTCAACTTCTCGTTCGTTTCAATAGCACTCCACACAGCTGATATTTTGATCCCAATAATTGTCGTTCAATCTAATTTAACCCTTTATAGGATATTGGGTGAATAATTTCCCACCACGTTTTTACTTTTATTTATGTTACTACGCTTGAGATTCTTTGGGATAATAATTTCCCACATGCACAATACATACCATGAAGACTTACTGTAAAACATAAATTTAGTTTTCAGCAGTTGGCAGCACCAGCTTGATTTCTATCCAGCTGATAGTCTGAAAGTGGGAATATATTATCCCACTGTCACTCAGAGATATCAATGTTTTTGTTCTTGTCCATACCTCAGACTTAGGATCAAGATAATTTCACTAATATACATCAAGAAATAATTTAAAGATAAGTAGTTTATTCCTTAGTTATCTGTAATCATTTTTATATAATATTTTACTTGTATTTTGCAATGTAAAAATTTCTATTCATGAAAATGTAGCATTGTGAACTACAAGCTGAAAATGTAATGCTTTTTTCAAAAAATATAAAAAAATATAAATTTTATATTTACTTGAGAGATTTATATTTGTAAATAACAACAAAAACTTACTCTTTTTTTATTAGGAATAAACTATTTTGTCCATGTTCTGGCAAAGCAGTTATTTGGATGTTACTCTGGCAGTCTTGTAAAAGTTAGGTTACTGTTTGAGCTATTGTGTTATTTCAACACGAATAAGGCATAATTGAAAATATTATGACACAGGAAGGTTATACATCAGGAAGTGATATATAATAAAACAATAAAGATATAATAAACAATATCACTCAGAGTGGTGATATAAGTGTTGTGAAATGGGCGGATAGGGAAAAAAGTGTGTGCCAGTAATATCCGCAATGTAAAATTCCTCAAAAAAGTTACAGTCATGCAGTCAAATGGTAAAGGAGATCGAGAAGTCACTTGCCCAGAAGCAGTAGCCGAGTACAACAAGTACATGGGTGAAGTAGATCGCTTTGATCAACACATGTCTAGCTACAATCTAGCACAAAAGTATACACGCTGGTGGATGAAGCTTTTTTATTTCTTTTTTGAATCAGCTATTGTCAATAGTTTCATATTGTACAGTAAAGATTGTAAGGACGCTGCATCAAAACCAATGTCGCATTTGACTTTTAGGTCAAAGTTGGTCAATCAGTTGATAGGCACTTTTACATCAAGAAAAAAAAGTCGGCTACACTTCCGGAAAGTCTAGAGCCAGGAAACGAAACAGTCCGTTTAGAAAACCAACTGTGGAAAACAGTCTACGCCTTACTAATGTTGAAGATCACCTTCCACAAAAGGTAGACACAATACAGAAGATATGCACACTGCTCCACCAAAACCAAAGAAAAGCGAAACAATATGATTTATAGTGGCTGTAGAGTCGCAATATGCAAGGGCTGCTTTTCATTATTCCACAAGACCATGTAACCTTTGACCATTTTGCAACAACATACATGTAAAACTGAGTGTTTTGTAAGTTTTGTTTCATGTGAATAAGTAAAGTGAGTGTTATTGTTTTCAGTTGTATTAGATTAGGTCAGTATCTACAATGTTGTTTCATATTGATTTGACAAGAATTGTTATCCCAACTATGCTATTCTAGGAATACTTATATTTTCCATAGTATTATATACTGTATGTAATAAACATTCACTATGATCCTTTTACATTTATGTGTGTTTATTTACAAACCCTTTGAAGTGGGAATATATTATCCCAGTGAATACAAGGTAAGACAAAAAAATACTCATTGCCCAGAGATACATTGGGATAATAATTTCCCACCCTAAAAATCCCAAAAAACGTAAAAATATTTTTAAAACTGTAATGTATTAGTGGTAACGTAAGGTATCATATTAATATTCCACTTAAAAATATAACATTTTATGAACCTCGGTTTCTTGCCACTTAAAGGGTTAATACATTACTCACAGTTTTAATATTTAAAAAAAAAACTATATTTTATTTGTTTCATAAATACACACACAACAGTACACTGTATTTTCTGTTTTTATACTGTATTTATATAGTGATATGAAATGAATATGATTCATAACAAATACTTATTCATTCCTTTATTCAAAGCTGCATAAATAGGAATACAAATTAACAGATCTATATGTGAGAAACTAATAAACACTGCAACAGTGGAACTAAGTTCGTTAAGCAACGCGTTTATTTATTACTACTTTGGGAATTACAGCTGTTCTCAAGCGCCTACTGGTTAGCTTTCGTAAGACGCTGTAGTATACAACTTGTTTTAAATGAGATTGGGTTTCTTTATCTTATTTTGTTTTTAAAGCAAGAACTGGAAAAATATAACTATATGAAATCAAATAATAATATTTATAAATAATAAGCAGGATTAAAACGAATCATTATATTTTGTAAAAGTGCATATAAAAACCATTATAATATGAAGACTGTTTGTTTCTCAACAACTAATTATATGTATAGAAAACTAATTTTTATTGTAATAAAAGTGTGCATGATTAATGAATTAGCCTTATAGTATATATTATGCCTATGAATTGGTGCCGTGACGTCAATACTTTTACTTTGTGTTCATTTATTTCATACCATTTGTTTAAAAATTTTAGAAAAAATATTTAGATTTCGTTAAATAAGTGAAGATAAAAAAGTCACTGCTAGAAATATAGTTAATTTTGTTATGTTAGCATATCTTTCTGTATTTTACTATAATAATTAAAATGATTCAAGTAACGTTAAATTTTAACGTCTTAATAGAGAAGTAATTTCCACCAGGATAAAACATTTATCATATTGGTTCTAAAATTAAGTGCTTAAAAAAATTTTAAACAGTAAGCTTCTTTGAAATATAAAAAACATACAAAATTATCATATCAAGTCATACAAAATATGGCTTATAAAAGTAAAAGGCACTAAAATCTTTCTTGTAATAAATGACAAATACCGGAATAAATGCATGTTTTACCCTCCTGTACATTCCAGTTGTCAATTTTATTACATAAAACATTAATATATAGATTATGGAAAATATGGAATTTATGCTTCTTAATTTTTTATAGTGTTATATGAATATTTTTATTTATTTTCCCAATGCAGCCTTATTCAAGCATACTTCCTCGTACTCTTATAACATTTTATATTGTTTTATAATATGTGGGGGGGGGGGGGTGGGGGGGGGGGGGGGTGGGGGGGGGGGGGGGTGGGGGGGGGGGGGGGTGGGGGGGGGGGGGGGTGGGGGGGGGGGGGGGTGGGGGGTGTCGGCGAGGTCCAGCGATATTTCCTTACTTCTACTGCTCCACTTCTACTGGCAATAATGTCTTTAATAAGTTGTATCGCTTAAATCAATTTAATAAATTAAACTACTAATGACGATTTATTTGCGGTTTAGGGCAGGCATCATGTTTCTATTTATATTTGGCAATTGTATGAATATGGTTTGAACTTAATATAACAATAACAATAACAATAAAATACTATAAACGATTACATAACGAAAAACAATATAAATTACAATAACATGGTTAGATATCTGAAAACGATTTTTCTAATAATAATAACAATATATTCTTCTAGGAGTTCAGTGGTGTGTAATACGTGCATACCTGTCTGAATTTGTTCCTCTTTGTCTGTCTCCAGTTGTGTGCAGTAGTGTCGTCTGGTCGAAACAGTTTCTGCTAATCGTGGTTAGGTTATGTTTTGTTTTTGGGTTATGTTTATGTTATGTTTTGCTCACTGAGTAAAGTGGGTTTAGTGGCCTTTTCGTAGTCGGTGAATAAAGTAGTGTGAATAAACAACAGTCTAGTACAGTGAGAGTGAATCTGAGTAATGAAAATAGTTTTGAGTGTTTGTGCAGTGTAGTGGAATGTCAGTGCAGGCTAGTGGGGATTGGGCCAGGCTAGGCCTATTTCTAAGACATCTACAAATGGCAAGTTTTGTCTTTATACTTGATATAGAGGTCTAGCTGTATTTAACCAAATGTAGGCTGCCGATTTAAACTTCTTTAGGTTTGGTAAATTTTCTATTTCACTAGGCAGTTGATTAAATAGATTCGGTACTATATATTCTGGTAGCCTGCGCCCATAGTCTGTCCTTGGGGTGTGTATTTTGTACTTAGCCAAATGCCTAGTATTATAGCTTCTGTCCAGGGTTTCCTTAAATTGTTTGTTTTCATAATATATCTGTAAAATTTTAAATATATACAATCCTTTAGGTGTTAGTTGTCCCTTTAAACTATAGTGCTGGTCCAATTGATTGTCATTTATGTCCAATTCATATCCGTAGAGTGCCCTTAAACATCTTTTTTGTAAATTTAGTATTTGGTTTAAATGGCTATTCGCTGTTGTTCCCCAGGTAGTTATTCCATATGTGATTATTGATTGAAATAGTGCCTTATAAACTGCTATCTTTGCTGGTTCAGTAAGTTTATTTTGCAGTTTATGCATTATGGCAATACAGGGGCCGAGTTTTCTCTGTAGTAAAGTTACATGAGGTTTCCATGTTAGCCTATTGTCAACAGTTATGCCCAGGTATCTCACAGTTTCAACCAATTTAATACTCTCACATTGACATTGTTTATGACCATGCAAACATTCACAATCATGGTATTTAATATTTACTACTCTATCAATTTTCATATTCTTTTGGCAAATATGCATTAAGCATGTCTTTTGGTTGTTTATTATCAAGCCATTGTCATGAGTCCATTTGTTTTAACGTGTTAAAATTATTCTGTAGTATTTCTTCTGCAATTCTTATATCTTTATGCTGTGACAGGAGTAGTATGTCATCTACAAAAGCAAAAATGTGACAATCCTCAATCTTTCTTAAAATCTCATCTAAATAAATTATAAAAAGAGCTGGACCGATTTGGCTTCCTTGCGGTACTCCGTACTTTATATTTCTCTCATCGCTTAGTGTGTTCAATACTTTTACCACAAATTTCCTGTCTTTTAAATAGCTCTTAAACCATTCTAAATAGTAAAATATAAAAGTAAAATATACTGATAGTAATTTCCTCGCATATTGCAGGTATTTTGGTTCTTTTTCTACATGAAATATTCATCTAGAAGTAGACCTAAAGTTTCCGAATGATTCCTAATCATACGATGATGAACAATGCAAATGATGAAAGTCACCTGAGAATAAAATCCTGTAGATATATCATAGTGATGTGCTTTATCGCTGAATTAACTAATTCTTTAATTCATGCCAATTAAAATCTCCCTTTAAATAGTTAATAGCAAAATTGTGTAATCATAAAGATTTGATACAGAGTGTAAAATTTACAGAATGACTATATCATAAGTTTTTTTATGTTATCCCATATGCTACCAATAACATTATTATTAAAACTGCTCTACTCATCTAGCTGATGAACTGCCATGAAACTTTAAAATAAATATCATGGAATTTTTCAAAATTATTATATGTAACATCTAAGAAACTATCCTTTTCTACAGTTTGAAAGTTTCAGCCCACTGGTGTTTGAAGTTGTAATATAAATTAGTGTTATCCAAGAAACTATAAAATTGTTCCGTTTAAAACTATTCAAAAATTTATTTTAGAAGTGACTTAAAATTATTCTCTTCTCCGATTTTTGACATTCACTCCTTGTTTAAATTTGCAGTATGGTTATCTAATAAGGTAATTAATATAAGCTTTTGTATTTTTAATAAGTATTTTTAATACTTGATTTAAATTTTACAGCCTTTTTGGAACAATATGCTACCATCGCAATGAATATAAATTTTATTATGAAGAATTAACTTAGGGTAACTGGTTTAAAAGGCGAACAGTGAACATACATATAATTATTTTACTATATATTTATATTTATAAAGGTCTCGGGTAAAATGTATGTTATCTCCTATGCAACTTAACGAGATAAGCTGCTGTACATTTCTTTGGGTAAGCTATTGCGTACCTGAAAAAATTATGTGGTTGAGCACGCTTATTTAAATAAAGTGTCAGAATTCTTTATATACATACATATATACAGTAATCGATTTATCTTTTCGCCCGGGCGTAGATGTTGCTTCTTCATTGGTAATTTGCTAATTAATAGTTTTTCGGGAAACGGGCTCCGTAGTGTTTCAGTCACACTTAAATAAAGATGCTGCCCCCCGTAGCCACCCTAATTAACCTTGAAACCTACAAGGAAAGAAGCTTTACTAAATTGGTCACTTTAAATTTACCAACCATTTCAATTCTTCAAACACTGCTCTCTGGTAGACTACATGAATATATCTGCACATATCCGATAAATATATTCGGTTTTTATACAATATCTATGGCTAGTTCAATGAAATACAATTTCAAAAAATATAAAAATTGTTACTTTTACAATTATATTTACAAGAAAAGAGTGTGAAAGTGAAGGAATTTCGATTACATTTTGAATTAGGGGATATGATAACAGTACTGAACAGAACAGGACCCTATCAGTCTCATCAAATTCCAAGGATCTTTTGCATATGTCTAATATTCAAGATTTTTCTCCTACATTTTACATGGAGCTATTGTAATGTAATGATCACTCTTTTATATGTAAGATATTTTGTGAATATTTTCTGCGTCATTTGTTCAGGTAATAACCCTACCTGAAAGTAGGAATTTGTTGTTATTGTTGTGACTTTAATTTATTGCTTTCATATTTACAACACCATGACATTCTATATAATAAAAAACACTAGTGCAACAAATATTTTATTAACAGTATTTTATCTGTTTAGCTATAAAAGAAACGTAATATAAAGTTTATGTGCCACACAGATAACCACGAGGCACAGCGTGACACACAGTTGACACGACGGGACTCCAATTCAGCCCCAGGAGACTCCGCGTTTGTGTGTCACGCTCTGCGTGGTACCAAACAATCTCCGCGTACATTACCTTGATGTTGACTTATTCTTTTGGTGGGCTGCCGCTTCCTCATGTCTTCTTGGCTCAATGACTAACTTTTTTAACTGTATATAACACGATAAGAAACACAAATAACTGTTTTCGTTATAGTATAATAGATAAGTAAGATTTTCTTTATATATTACAACTACTAAACAATATGGTTTATGGCGTTTAGAGGGTAAAAGTATATTAGAAGTAACGTATTTTCATACAACACTTTGGACTGGAAAGGGTAACTATTTTTACCACATTACTTTATATATATATATATGTAATTTTCTTATCTAAAATACTATCGCCTGTATGTCAAAAGCTTAAAACTGTTATCTCATATTTTTTTAGTTTTTATATTACCTATATCTTTACTTTTTATTACTTTATTTGCCGACAAATCATAAAAATATTAACTTACAACTATACTGTGTGTTTGGGTTTAACAAATCTAACTTTATACATGATATACAGTAAATAGTTTTATTGTGAATAAAAAAGGATAAATTGATATTATGATTTCATATGTATGAGAAATATCTGAAGGGCAGAGTAAATGGTGGGAGAATGCGGGTCGATTATTGTTAGTTTCTTAGCTGGGTGATAGAAGGTTCAGTGTATTGGGTGAGTCTGCTGTTAGACCACGTAAATTCTGATTTGATAACATAGCTGATACTAACGTAGATAGTTTATTAGCATGTCCTGAAGTTATAAATACACTATTTAATTATCATACTCTTATAAATTATACTAACCAGAAGAGGAAAAAGTTGCGTTCAAAATATTAAAACTATAGCGAGGGAGATTTTAAAACGATAGTTACAGCTTTTAAATAATAATCGTTGCATGAAGTACTAGCCGATAGTTAGCTAATATAGTTGTACGTATTGGTTAAGTATATAAGAGTATGTAGTATAAGAGAGAGTTTTAAAACATAAGTATGTTTTCAATCTGGCAATTTAACGATGTTGCATGTTAAAATATTAATAGAATTTTTTTTCTACCGTATAGATTTTAAGTTACAACATATTTTAAGTTTACGAATGTTTTTGAACATATTGTAATTCATATTTGAAATGGACTATGCTCTTTCAAATTAAAGTGACCTATACATCTGGAATTGTGCATGGAGCTTTATGTCTCCTTGTTCGATTTTAGTTCATAAAGCTCCATGGGATTTAGATTAGTTAATATTAATATTGGTATTATAGGTAACAATGATGTAAACGATAAAATAGTAAAAATATTAGTTTAAGAGCAAAATAAATTTGTTCAAAATAGATTTTTGACTTGACATATTACTATAAGCGGACAAACTACTAACAAACTATAACATCCAACATCATTTTGGTTACTTGGCTGATAGACTTTTATTATTATTATATAAACACAGATGTGAAACACAGTTTAGCAAACGAACTTTTGATGCATCATTTGGCAAGATATCTTGACATACTGTATATTGAATTTGTAGGCCTAAAATATTTAATAAATTAGTTTTCTCCGTTGAAAAGATTGACTGACATGATTTTCCACGTTCAACTGTGTAATTTGGTGGAACATCATTAAAGCATTTCAACCAGTAGGCTGACAAATTTTCCATTTGTGTGTCGACGGAAGTAAAACTCTATTTATAGTATAATTGTGTGTTACTCTATCTGTCTATAGATTAAGCATTTAACCTCAGCTAATCCTGTTATGTGACACGTATTGTGGCGTACACCGACCTGCATAAATCGTACTGGTTTATTTTAATTTATCTAACAACTAAGGAATACACAATACCAGATGTCCCGTAACAGGCTTCGCTCAAGTATTTAGATTTCTCGATATATCCTGTTTTTATAACCCCCACGGCGGAAAGGCAGACTGTTTGCAAAGTCATGATCGCTCAGTGGTCACCCATCTAAGGAACAGCCTTAACCGATATACAGTATATATATATAAATAAATATATATATATATATATATATATATATATATATATATATATATAATCGAATATAACTATATTCAATAGTTTAGATAAAAATAGTCTGTCATGAATGTAAAACAAATTTGTTTAAAACAGGTAACACATAATATTCCAAGTAAAATAATTATAAGATTGAACTTTATATTAGTAACATTTCTATTAAATTGTATTTAGTACTCCTTGTTGTTATTTATCTAACTATCTATACAGTTAAAGTGTGCTGTTATTCATAAATCCCAGAGATACCTTTATAAAGCTCAACAAAAACTGTTAGCTGTTAATAATCTGTGGTGCATTGCTACTACGCCAGAATAACTGCAGGTATTCCAACGCAATGGCCTGAAAACAGGCTTTGCATGGAAATGGGCGAATATCCCTGTCTTGGCTTCATTGTTGCCTTCCTTCTAAATCACATAAGTTACCAGGTGCCACAACATCTTTACATTTGTATCATGATTAGCCGATGGAAAATATAGGGGTATTAGAATTTTTGCTCTTGATGTACTCAAAATTGCAAGAGGAATATTTCTAAATAAACCGTAACATGAATTCATAATGTTAGTCTTCAAGAGTTAGTTTATGTACGAACAGGTAAACAGAATCAGTTTTGTTGGGCTTAACAGTTCTAGGGACTAATTATGACACATTAGTAGTTTACTGCTTATGAAATACTAATTTCTAAATTTAAAAATTGCCGGACTGCCAGATGCCAATGTGGCGGTGCCCCGTCCTGTTGGTAAATGAAGTCGTTCGAATCAGTCTCCTATTGGGGAAAAAGATATTTCTCAAGCATATCTAGATATTTTATTCCTGTAACAGTGTTTTTAGCAATTAAAAATGGACCGTACATCTTTTCCCGTGAAACAGCGCAAAAAAAATTTTGGATAGTGTCCCTCATGTTGAACATTTTCAAGTGGTTTTTCTGTGCCCCATATTCTAACTTTATGGCGGTTTACCTTTCCGTTTAAATGAAATGTTGCTTCGTCGCTAAACACTATGCGCGATACAAAATGTTCATTGTCCATCATCTTATCAAGAACGAAGTTACAAAACTCCACGCGTCGTTCTTTATCACCCTCACGACGAGCTTGCAGTATCCGAGGTCTGTATCCTTTCATTCGTAATCGTCGACACAACACACGCCAGAAGGACATTGGAGGCAGCTGTCGAGCGAACAGATTTCTGAGGGCTGCGTGTGAAACAATGGCGGACGCGCTCCACGTCTTCATCGGACACTCTGGGACTTGCCTTTACACAGACAACCTGTTTCTTGAAATTGTGCATACCATCGTCTAATGCTCTGTGATGTAGGAGGATTAACTCCATACTTATTGAGAAAGTCACGCTGAACAGTTATTACAGACTCACACTGCGAAAAACGTAGAACACAAAACGCTTTTTGTGGTGCAGACACCATTTTCACTAGAAATGAAGTAGGCATTCACTCAGGTGCGCTGCTGCTACCTAGCGGAAGCCATGTAAAACTTAAAAAGATACTCTTTTCAACAGTACGTTGTTGGCTCATTTAGCTCAACTAACAGAATAATTATGATTTTATTAAATCGGATGATTCTTTTGATGCACCCTGTATATAAATGCCTCAATTATTAAAAACATTATTTGCATATTTATATGAATGTCCTCAATTTAAAAAATAAATATTAGACGATGAATATATAGTGCAAATGTTTAGAATTCTATAAAATAGTAAATGTTTATGTAGATACTTACAGTTAACCGCGGCTTCAAATTTAGTTTCATAGGATTTTATGTGCATAAGCACTTGGTTCGAGTGAATTCTATTTATGACGGTAATATTGCGTTTGCCTTGTTACTACAATCAGGTAAATGTGGCAAAACACTTAGTTAATATTCCTAGTCATTTTAATTTAATTTGTGATTAAAATGTTTTGTCCAATACTTGATTTTGCCATATTTTCAATCAAGAAAATATATATACATGCTCTGGTCTGAGAACAATACTTCTCTGTCAATTTAAGTTCTGAGAAGAGCAACGTGAGTAGAATTTAAGTTTAGTAGACAACTGAGATGGGTTTTATAGGACAAAATTTATTATAACCTTTAGAAAATAACTTTGCAAGTTATTTTTGAATTATATTACTGACCAAGAAAATTATACTTATTTATATGCATTTGTTCAAATGTACATTTGATGGGCGCCGCCGATCAATGTTGCATGTTCAAAAATGTAAATTTACAAGCAATGAAAAAAAACAAAAATAATTATTATGTTTCTATGAAATTTAAACTCCTATACTTTTAATCGTGGGTCTAAATGCCAGGACAAGCTTTTATCATGATCTTTATTTACCTTATCGGCTCCGTTTTGCATAACCTATAACGGATGCATTTTTAGTGGGTAACAACGTTGTAAGCGATGGCCAGATACACATGTGTTCCCGGTACTTATATTGTGAGATTTCCATGGTTTCATCACATAGTGTGACGTTCTACTACGTAATTTTGTGGGATAATATGATGAAATTTAGTACCACACATGTTCTTTTAATTTCATTTTAACCTTGCTGATATAATGTTCAATTATACTGAACACTTTAAAATCTTTAGTTTGTCTAAAAAACTACATCCAATTCGTTTTGACGTGACAACGTCTTAAATTAGGTTGCGGCTCGGAGTCACTCATGAAAAAGTGTAACGCCCGGTAACGTTACGATGCCCGTCCAGTGGGTCCGCCGCACGGGATAAAACAGATAACTATGTTTATTCGTGAAAATGTGGAGTGCTTAGATTCGTCATTTACAACAACTACAACAATAAAGGTAAATAATTGTACACTGATATTTCATTATCGTAAACTATGATTGATTGATTAATTGTTAGATTGACACAAAAGTTGAGAAACTGAGTTTATAGGTTATGTCATACTATTGACAAATGTTGATAGTGTTAAGTAAATTATTAGTTTAAATCACTCTGCAATCAATCGTAATTCAGTCGATTGAGAAGAAACAGCGCGTATTGCTAGTCAAACATTTAAAATAACAAATTATAACCTCTAACCTGTCATAACAGTGCGACCAAACAAACGAACTAAACCGACCAATCACCACGCGCGGAGTTAGAATTTAACTGTGTTTAGCAAGAATTTCAAATTCCAATTTTAGTAAATGTTTTATTCAACTTTACCATTTACAAAAACAAATTTTAATTAATTTCAAATTATGTACAATGTTTTAGTAAACAAAATATATTTCTATAGTTAAAATTTGTGCAATTCTTATTTTCATTCAATTCCTTGTTCCTATTGTGCAATTTAATAATAATCATATCAATAAATATTCTACCGAGAAAAAGACGTTGTCACGTAAAATCTTCGCCCGTAAAACCGACTTTACAGGCAACCATAATTTTTTTATTATAATTTTCTATTACCATAATATGTAGATCTTTTTCGTAGAACTTTTCCATCTTTTTAGCTCTTTCAATGATTGCAGAGTCTCGATCACAAGTCAAAAATCTATCATAAATTTGGGATGAGCATAAAACTCAAGACATAACTATCCATAGGCAATTTTGCATAACGGCAACCAGTTAGTCCAGACCAAAATATAAAGATTTGTTTCTCTCCTGGCTTTAGTTTGTAAAATTTAGTTTCACATATTTATAGATGCAGGATAACACACCGGATGCAACTCGATTAACTATGATAAAAAAAAGAATCATCATATTTTTGTTTGTTCCATGATTGTAAATAATGAGATTGAAGCATGATAGCTGGTGTCGATAAAACATATTATTGTAATCCAGTGTAGAGCAGAATAACATATCATCAATACGTCAATACATCGGAGTACTCTAATAATGTTGTAACATCAATACGTGTTACAACATTATTAGAGTACTCTATTGCAATAAAAGCATCCGCTGCCAGATACCTTTCCTGATTTGTTCTAGTGTAATAAATTTTACATTAATTTCCTATAACATTACTTTGTTGTACGTTTTTATTGGACAAAATCTTACATAACTTGCACAAGTATCAGATCTTGTTACTCCAAATCTTAGATTAAAACATCACCCTACGACTTAATGGCCTCAAATCACTGCTCTTTAAAATCAAATGATGAATGGATCAGGAGATTGCAATATTTAACAGTGAATTTTCACAAGAGTGTTTATAATGCCTTTAAAAAGGAATGCGCCCACGATAGTCTTGTTCTTGATTATGAAATTGCGTTCGAAGCAGGGAAATGCATTGTGCCAAACACAGTAGGTAGTTTAACAAAAATTAATAGGTTACTAAGAGAACTAAAAATTGCTTAAAACTGAAGCGCATTAAATTTATAAAACCTTTGAAGCTGAATTTATTAGTTTGCATTTATATAAGAAAACGTTCTATTATTCCCAATATTTTATGATGGATGCTAATATATTTTAAAATACCTTCTAAATATTTAAAGAAAGGAAGTCATTTAGCTTACAATACATTTTTTAGTAGTTATTATATCATGTTTGTTACTTTATACATCAATCTACATTCCACTGAATTACATGAATTAGTATGGTAGTAGACCTCCCGCCCCTTGGGCGCTAACATGGGCTCTTATGGGAGGGAGAAATTCGCTCATTTTCTGGAGAAATTCCCTCATGTGCGGGAGGAATTCCCTCCTCACACTCTTATCCTATCAAAATGTTGCAAATTCTGGGTGTTTTGGGGTGTTTTTGGGGTGTCAAAATCGGTGATTTGGTGGGTCCTCACACTCTTGTGCTCACTACGTGAGGGAGAAACGAGGGACGGAGGGAATTCCAATATGGCGGCGCCCATGTATCACGTGATCAAAAAACCAATATGGCTGCGCCCATGTATCACGTGATAAAAAAAACCAATATGGTAACCTTTTAAACATAACCTCACTTTTTCTCGGCGGGAACGTGTGGTATGGCGGCGCCCGTGGCGCGCGTTGGCGGGAAAAATTCCCTAGGGTGCGGGAAAAAAATCCCTAGGGTTCCCCTCACACTCTTAACCGAGAAAATTCCAAGTACGGCAACTACACACTTTTTTGCGCCGGTGGTGGGAATTTCAAATAAAACGACTTAATAAAGATAAGCTATTTTTTAAACTAAATATAGTAGTGGTCACCGCGGTCAGCCTCCGGGTCCCTTGCGGTTACCTGTAAAAAAACCCAGACATGTAACGACTGCAACCGCACACTTCCTATTGGTAGGAATAAGCTCGTCCCTGATTGGTCCAAAATAGCCGCCAAGCACTCTGATTGGTCGGTGTTCTACATAGTTAGCAGAGATTTTCCTCTCTCGTCAGGTTGTCGGTGGACGTTAAAGAGGTAAGACGTATGTCGCTCCGTTCCTTGATATTGCACAATATTGTGTAACATTATCATACATAGTGTTTCAATAATATCAAGACAGAATTATTAACCTCACCAATTATTAACATAAGTATAAAATAAATAAACATTAGGTACCTAGTTATCCAGATATTATTTTTAATACTATCATACTTACATATCTAACAATGGAATCTGTACAGTACGAACCTATTGAAGTGGACCCTGAGCCTGTATACATGGACATGGAACTAGATCCTGTAAAAGTACTAGGAAAATACGAGACTTATATAAAAAGATACAGGGTGTACGGTACCAAGACCACGTTCAAATTTAACCCAGTACCAGACAATGTAAGTGAAATCGATTGGATAAGAACAGGACTTTCCAAATTAGTTGATGGAATAAAAGCAGATTGCTCAGAATCTGACTATCTCGGTTTCACTCTCCAGAGTTTAAATTTGAAAACCGAAGAGACAGGTTATGTAGCGTTTCGGCCGGCTCATCAAGTCAATCACCATATATTGTGTGGTATCTTCCGGGGAATAATACAAAGTAATGCCGAATCCGTAAAGTCAGCTGATACGTTTAGAGTAGAGTGTACTAGAATTAACCTTCCTGTAGGTAGTGGTAGGGTAAGACTGGGATTTTATAATAACTTTGAAGAAGAATGTAAAGCACGTAGAGGTATCGTAGTCATTAAGAATAGCGATAATCTGTGTCTAGCGCGTGCGCTGGTAGTGGCCAAGGCCAACTCTAAAAAAGATCCTCAATTTAAGGCTATACGTGAAGACAAGGGTAAGGGGCAAACTTTTAGAGCCCAAAAACTGATGACCAAAGCCGGAGTCCAAATTTCAGAACAGGGTGCGGGGGTCCCAGAACTTTCAAAATTTCAAGACCACCTCAAAAGGTACAACATTACAGTATACAATTACGATAATAAGGGTCGAGATGTGTATTTTTCAGGTAGTAACTCCGATGCTCAGTACAAAATAAATTTGCTGTACTATAACGGTCACTACAATGTGATCACATCCCTCACCGCAGCCTTTTCATGCCGTTTTTTTTCTGCGAAGCATGCCACGTCCCTTACGGCCACAAAGGTGAACACAGGTGTTCAAATATCTGTCCTGCGTGCCAGACCATTTCTCCACCGTGTAAAGAGGAGCATGGGGGAATTTTGTGCCCTGACTGTAACATGACCATGAAAAATCAGATCTTTTTGCGGCTCATAAGAGTGAACGTTGTAAGTCGGTAAAAAAATGTTTACAGTGCCAAAGACTTGTGTTTTTGAACAACCGTAAGTCAAAACATGTGTGCGGAGAAGTCTTTTGCTAAATCTGTAACGAATTCATGCCCCCAAACCATCAATGTTACATGCGGGTCGACACAAACAAACCAAAAACCAAAGACATTCTTTTCATTTTCTTTGATTTGGAGACCCGTCAAGATGAAATTTTAACCGAAAAATCAAAAATTCATAAACTAAATCTATGTGTTTCGCAGCAATTTTGTTGGAAATGTATTGATGGGGGAAATTGCCAAAATTGTGCATCCCGCACTCATGTGTTTAGACAAGACCCGACCGTTCAATTCATGAATTATGTAATGGATGAGAGAAAAAATTCAAAAATGTATGCGTTATTGCTCATAACGGTCAGGGTTTTGATTTTCAATTTCTGCTAAAGTACGTCCTCGAACAAACAAAATTCAATCCAGAGCTAATTATGCGTGGCACTAAATTCATTCTTATGGAACTGGATAACGTCAGATTTATCGATACGCTAAATTATTTGCCCATGGCCCTCTCTGCACTACCCAAAGCCTTTGACCTCCCCCCGGAGAACAAGAAGGGTTACTTCCCTCATCTTTTCAACACTTTGGCAAACCAAAATTATGTAGGCCTCATGCCGCCCAAGGAGTACTATTGTCCTGAATCCATGTTTGAGAAGTCTTACAAAGATTTTGAAAATTGGCACAACGACCAACTTAACCAAAATGTAGATTTTGATTTCCAAAAAGAGTTGGTCGAGTACTATATTTCAAATGTAGACATATCGGCGCAGGCGTGTATTAAATTTATAAACATGTTTTTGAAAGAATGTAACGTTGATCCCTTCATGGAAGCCGTCACCATTTCCAGTGCCTGTAATTTGGTCTTTAGACGGAATTTTTTGAATCCGAACACCATTGGTCTGGTCCCAAAGAACGGATACCGTATGGTTGATAACCAATCGCCTATTGCTTTACAATGGCTGAGCTGGGAGGAAGAACAGCGTAGTGTCCGCATTCAGCAAGCGGGGAAGGGTAGAGAAATCAAAATTGAGGGCCTAAAAGTAGACGGTTTTGACGGAGAACGCGTGTACGAATTTCAGGGCTGTTATTTCCACGGGTGCCCCAAATGTTACAGATACGATAGGGAAGCACCCTTACCTGATGATCCCTCAGACTCCCTGCACTTAAGGTTCGAGAGAACCAAAGCTAAAATGGCTCGTCTCCGAGCATCTGACCATGAAGTAATCGAAATGTGGGAGTGTGAGTTCAAAAAACTAAAGAAAGAACAAAAATTGGACCATCTAAATTTTCTCTCCATTCTAAATACACTCCCACTAAATCCCAGAGATGCCTTCTTCGGGGGCAGAACAGGCAATGCATAATCCTATCACAAGTGCAGGGACGGGGAAACGATTCATTATGTAGACGTCTGCTCCTTGTACCCGTTTGTCAATAAGTTTTCACCTTATGTTTTATCCCATCCAAAAATATATGTAGGGGACAAGAAATGTAGAGAAAGAGGCATTGAGGCCGAAGGTCTCCTGAAATGTAAAATATTGCCTCCACTAAATTTGTACCATCCCGTCCTTCCAGCACGCATGAACGATAAATTAATGTTTGTTTTATGCCGTACATGTGGTCTATAAATGCTAAACATAGACTGTAACCATAACATCGAAGAAAGAGCATTGACAGGGTCATGGACAATGCAGGAAATACGCAAGGCTGTGGAAAAGGGATACAAAATTTTAGAAATGTACGACCTTTGGAATTATAAAATGATTACTTACGAAGACGGTGGTCTTTTTACGGACTTCGTCAACAAATTTCTCAAGATTAAACAGGAGGCATCAGGCAACCCCTCCTGGTGCCTCAATGAAGAGGACAAGGTCAAGTACATTCAAAATTATTATGAACACGAAGGTGTCAGACTTGATCCTTCCAAAATTGAAAAGAACGGTGGTCTTCGCTCCCTTGCTAAATTGATGTTAAATTCTTTCTAGGGTAAATTCGGTCAAAGGGAAAATCAGACAAAAACCTCTATCATTAGAGAACCCAACGAGTTTTTAAATTACTTACAAGTCCCGGAACACAAATAAACCCCATTCAAGAAATTAACGAAGAGGTCCTGCTTGTTAACTGGCAGAACAAAAACGAAGTCGGTGAATCCCTGCGAACTGTAAATGTTGTGCTCGCGGCCTTCACCACTGCACACGCTAGACTTAAGCTGTACAGTTAATTAGATCGATTAGATAAACAAGTACTTTATTTTGATACTGATAGTGTATTGTACATAAATAAGGAAGGATTGTACGGTGTCCCCCAGGCGATTACTTCGGTGATATGACTGACGAGTTGGTCGAGTACGGCCCTGGCTCATACATAGTAGAATTTGTTTCCGGAGGCCACAAGACTTACGCCTATCTTGTCTGGTCAACAAATAAAAACGCACTAGTTGAATTTTGTAAGATAAAAGGTCTTACACTTAATATGAAAACATCGGAAAAAACTAAATTTTTCAAAATTAAAAGAAATTATACTTTCTGAAAGCAAGCAATCATTAGAGATCACTGAGAACCGCTCTAGGCGGACTACAGACAAAAACATTGTTACAATAGAGGAAACTAAAATTTTTAAAGTGACTGGACCAAAACGCAAACTTGAAGGTAAGTATGAAACTCTACCATTCGGTTACAGTAAAAGACTAAAAACTTACAAGTAACTAAACTCTGATCCCATTAGTCGATTCGCTCGCATCTCCTATGCTATCCTAATTAAGCTCTTCAACAACACGATCCTCCGTAATTTCTTGTCCAGTTGACCCGCCTTCCGCATATCAGTGAACTTTTTCAAAGTCAAGGAAATAACTTTTTGTTGCTCTGACATGTTGACACTAACTGACTTATAAAGACGCACGAGCCTCATACTCCCCACTATCACCGTCACCAACCGCAAGCGTACGTAATGTATTTTCCTGGAGTCCTGTTCCGTATTAGAGTATATTAATTTTGGGAGCTAAGAGAGACTTGCACATGACAAGGCTATGCCCCGAACAGCTCGGTATGTCTAGGGGTTCTGGACGCGCGAGTGAATGAGGCCTCTAAGGACGGACTAAACTCCTGAAAATCCTGGGGCCATGAATGAAGGTCACTGGCGCGGCCTAACAGCTCGTAAACCTGAATGTTGTGTGTGAATGAGACCTAAACTCCTGTAACATCCTGGGGTCATGAATGAAGGTCTCTAAGGACGGACTAAACTCCTGAAAATCCTGGGACCTCATATGTATGTGTGCACGTCTGAATCCCTGGAGGTACCCCACTGGCGCGGCCTAACAGCCCGTAAACCTAGAGTGTGGTCTCTTTCTATCTTACGTGTATAACAAAAATACAGGACTTACCTAAAACCTCCAGATACTTTAAAAACATCGCGTTGTCCTCCTCCTCGTCAGAGTACCACCCAACGTCGTACTCTTCGATAGGTCCCTCGAAAGGGACACGAGACCCTGATGCTGAAGTTGGTGATGGAGGCGGTGGCGGAGGAGGCGGTATCTCCTTAGCGAAGTACCGCCACAATACCACCAGCACCGTTGCCAACATTGTAACTGACTGCGTTACAGAACGCGAGAGCTTTATGGAAGGGAGAGATCACATGACCAGTCAATGTACGTTAATCCGCCGGGGAGGTGCGAGTGTTTCATTCTAACTCAAACTATGGCCGGGTTTAGAGCATTCCAGCCACACTCCCTGTTTGACCTTGCTAAAAAATGTGTTTAACAGTTTTTCTAACAACGGGCGTGCCCTTATGAGTTTAGAGGTACCACTGACGGTCAGGGACGCTCTCATGGAGGAACACTTTAACCACGATTGCTTCCATGCGGAGTGTACACTGTACACACCACTTGGAGGTGCACACTTTTACTGCAGTGTAGTGTGCATCATCAGGGATCGTGCGATAGATCCTTACTTTCAGATCTTTTTTGAAGGTCGAGCCCCCAACAGTTCCATTCTCCGTTTGAGAAGATACCTTACGCTAGGGCCGGACATTTTGATCAGTGTGGAAAATGTCAATTACTTTTCGCTATCTAGCGATGATGTTCTTTATCTAGAGAGGACATTTCGCTGTATAGCGTGCGACAGGGCTCTGACCGTAACTGCATGGAGAGGCTTGTGGATGTGGGAAGTCCGCCACTTCCATAGAACGGCGCCTCTTCAAACAAGGAGAGGCGTCATCGCTGTCATCAACCGTCTCGTCATCCTCTGTCGCCCTGTCACCCACTCCTCCGACTCGCCCACCCTCCCCGGTACCACCCTATGATGGTGGTGATAGCTTAGGCCTCTCACCGGCCGACGGTTCGTCAACACAGTCTGCCTCAACGTTCTTATCGCAAGGGTCCGTCCCCTCAACACCCTTATCACGGGAGCTCCCACAAATCCGACCTTCGGTACGCAATATTGAATTGCTTGAATAGTACATTATGACTTGTTTTCAATGTTGTAATCTTTTTTTTAATTCTGTTTTAGCCCAGGGTCAGTGATTGGGAGTCGCGGGAATGTATTTCGGCCCTCGACGGTATCCATCACCTGATGTGGGAGCTGCTCTGGACGGCCTATCACTTCCTGCGAGATACCGAGCGTGAGTGGCAGGCTAGATTCGCCCCGCAGGTTTGGCGCACGGTTCGTGAAGACTTGGTGGATTTCCTCCGAACCGTTGGGGATAGAATGGAGGATGCCAGGCGCAATAAAACCACTCCTCAACCACCGGACGCCGAAACAGAGGAGGCACCTCTGTCACAACCACGTAGAGTTGAGTGTCCTATATGTATGGTGAATCTTCCCACGGTTGCTCTTCGGTTGTGTGGGCATACTCTCTGTCGGACCTGTGCCGACAGAGTACACATATGTCCCACGTGCCGAGCGTTAATCGTGGGGAAGTTCAACATATTCCTCCCGAGGTAACTCCAACTCCACCTATCCGTAGTAATTTTTAAATTCTTCAATTGGTTCCAAAAATGTATCTTCCAAATTCAATTTCCATTTTAAATTCTTCAATTGGTTCCAAAAATTTATTTTCCAAATTCACTTTCCAAGGGACGGGGCATTATCTGGGTCGTGAAGTGACAACCAGTTACGTCGTCTGGACGGACTCCTATACCCCGATAATGCTTAACCTGGGTACTGTGTTCAACACAGTACGAGTGTTCCGCAACCACAATCAGAAACTCTCCCTGTCTTACTTAAATAGGGATAACGTCTTACTTATTTTTTACCTATATTATTATTATACATATATATAAATAATTATTTTGTAGTTGGAATTTTTTCGGTTAAGAGTGTGAGGGGAACCCTAGGGATTTTTTCCCGCACCCTAGGGAATTTTTCCCGCCAACGCGCGCCACGGGCGCCGCCATACCGCACGTTCCCGCCGAGAAAAAGTGAGGTTATGTTTAAAAGGTTACGTGGGCGCCGCCATATTGGTTTTTTTTATCACGTGATACATGGGCGCAGCCATATTGGTTTTTTTTATTACGTGATACATGGGCACAGCCATATTAGTTTTTTTGATCACGTGATACATAGGCGCAGCCATATTGGTTTTTTTGATCACGTGATACATGGGCGCCGCCATATTGGAATTCCCTCCGTCCCTCGTTTCTCCCTCACGTAGTGAGCACAAGAGTGTGAGGACCCACCAAATCACCGATTTTGACACCCCAAAAACACCCAGAATTTGTAACATTTTGATAGGATAAGAGTGTGAGGAGGGAATTTCTCCCGCACATGAGGGAATTTCTCTCTAAAATGAGGGAATTTCTCCCTCCCATAAGAGCCCATGTTAGCGCCCTAGGGGCGGGAGGTCTACTTATGGTGGTACAACATAAATAAAATGCAATACAAATTCCTTACCTAGGAAAGTAATTTAGTTTAGAATACTCTAAAGTTTATACATCAGTTTTTAGTTAATAGAGTATAACTCAAAACAATTGTACAATGAAGGTTAGGAAAGAAGATTAGCCATATCTTGTTTCAGACCCGTTCCTCGAATTACTCGTAAAAGATTCATAAATAAACAAAGATCTAATTTGTCTCATTTTTTCTCGAAGGGACTTCCAACGACGCTTCTAAACTAGTTTGCTAACTTCATCCATTACAGTCGAATAACACAGGCCAACGAAAAATTTTTTTGTGAAAACTTTTTTTACTTTAATAGCTGATTTTTATAGATTTTTATGTGCTGAATCCAAATCTGGCCTTAGTTTTTTTGTATCACCCATAGTTTTTCTGCAATTTGGGTTTTTATGTAGTATACATATTTATGTAGTTTCTTATGTAGTATAAATACGGTATATGGTGAAATTAATGAAACACTATGTTACATCATAATTATGAATATATTAATACAATAGGTTACTTGAAAGAGTTATACATGTGGTATAATACAGGTTCCATTAGTCATCTGGGATTGGTTTGTATTTTCTTTCCCTCTTTTCTTTGAAACTTCTTGTGTAGCTTTTTCTACGATGAGTCGCCTGCTGAACTTCTCTGTGAAGTGACCAACAGTAGTCCCCCATCATGTTAGTGTTCCAGCGGCCCTGATAGCGTTTTCCATCAGTTTAATGTCCTGGTGAAAACGCTCTCCTTGCTCCTCACTTACATCGCCCAAGTTTTCCGGGAAGTAATCAAGATGACTGTTCAGGAAGTGAACTTTCAGGCTCATCAAACATCCTAACTTTTTAAAGTTCTTTAACATGTTACCAACAATAGCAACATATTCTGGATCTTTTTTATTCCCCAAGAACTTGGTAACCACTTGCTTGAATGACACCCATGCTTCTTTCTCATTTGAGGTCATTGTCGATTCAAAGTTAAGGTCTAACATCATTTTTCTAATGTCTGGTCCGACAAAGACGCCTTCTTTCAGTTTAGCTTCTGAAAGGTGTGGAAACTTTTGGCAGAGATACATAAAACATGGCCCATCTTTAGGCAAAGCCTTGACAAACTGTTTCATGAGGCCTAACTTTATGTGAAGAGGTGGTAGGAGCACTTTTTTTGGATCTACGAGGTTTTTGCGAAGAATGTTCTTTTCACCTGGTTTTAAAGATTCCCTAGCAGGCCAGTTCTTTTTGCACCAATGTTGATCTCTAGCCCTACTGTCCCATTCACACAAGAAACATGGAAACTTGGTAAAACCACCTTGTTGACCAAGTAGCATACATGTTACTTTTAAATCACCACATATCATCAAACCATGATCACAATAGCCTATTTTATTCAGCACTATTTCTAGGTTTTCATAGCTTTTTTTCATGTGTACAGAATGACCAACAGGTATAGATGCGTACTGGTTTCCATTGTGTAATAAAACAGCCTTTAAACTTATTTTGGATGAGTCAATGAACAGCCTCCAGTCTTCCTTTTTGTACTCAACACCAAATTCATTCATCAGACCTGGAATGTCTGTACAGTACACCAAATCACCATCTTGTTCAAAAACACTTTGAAAATTGTTGCTCTCTCTTTCTATACACATAAATGCTGGTTCCAGCACCCAACAAGTTCTTTTCTTATAGTCTAGAGCCAAGCAATTCAGCTTTTTCTTTAGTTAAGCCTAGATCCCTAACCAAGTCATAAAGTTCAATCTGAGTAAACAATTTAGGCTCTACATTTTCTGTAATACATCGAAATTCTTCATCATCTTGTTCATCTAATTCAGATTTTACATCATAAGATGGTTCAGTTTGAATGGAATCCAAATCATCTGGAGGTTCAGGGACCGGCAAATCTTGACCGTGTTTCACTGGTCGGATGGCAGACATAAGGTTAGGGTAGCTTATTACCTTCTTATTTTTTGAGTTGTGACCAGTTACATCAACACTAGCAAAAGTAACAATCATCAGAATGATTTCTTGGCTCTCTCCATATCATAGGAACAGCAAATTTGAAGGATTTTTTCTCCTTTTTTTACCATTTTCTTAGATCTTCAACACATACATAACATACCTTATGCGGCGCCCAATATTTATCCTGATCTCCAAGTAAAGTTCCAAAGCATGATCGATAAACCTTTTTCACAAAGTCCGTAATGTTTCTTTGGTGTTTTTTAATCACAAACTCACCACAAATATAACAAAAACTGTCAACAGAGTTTTTACAACCGCGGTTAGACATTGTGTTGAGCACGTGTACAAAAACCGTGAAAGTGAGGTTAGATTGACAGTAAACAAACATCAGCTGTTAACGTTCAAATGGAATCTACCTTTTTTGATCTTTTAGTGTGTTTCAGCAGTGCTACCAACACAATTTAAGTCCATTACCTCTACTTTTTTGATTATATTTAAACTCTGTAGAAATCGCTTAGTTAAAAAAATTTTACTTCAAAATGTGAAGAAATTGTGGGTGATACAGCTTTTTAAGCATCATATTTGGATTCAGCGACCTAAAAAACATTAGAATAAGGTATTTTTAGTAAAAAAGTTTTTTCATCGTTGGCCTGTGTAATCTGGAACAAGCGCTAACAGCGAACATTACAATTCTGAAACTTATCTGTTTCATATTTAACATAAATAGCTGATTGCTGTATAAATATGTCTTTCCATCTCCAATGATTCAATTGCCAGCCTCTTATTAGTATAATTGTAAGTTATGAATATTATGCTTTACACGTACTATATAAATTAGTAGATTATTTGCCACCATAAATAAAATTTTAAGTTTTCACGTTTATGCGGAATATATAAAAACTTATGGTAATACTTCCAATAGGCTTTTTCCCACTTAAATCTACAAATGTATTTATTACTGGTACTTACCTGCGGCTTTAAACGCAATATCGTAGGCTTTGCACGTGGATAAACGCTTCTGGTGTGAGTAAATTATATTCCGACGCCAATAACAAGTTTGTATTGTTTCCAAGATCGAGGAAATGTAAAAAAGTATATTTTTTTGGCCTTTTTAACCTAATCTGACCGTTTTATTTTTTGTTTCTTAGTCAATATTTTAGCTTTATTGTCTTATAATGCAAATATATAGATACACACAGATTTGAGAAGTCTCCTTCTGTCAAAATATAACTAAGTTGGACGCGATGAAAATCTTAAAATTATTGGAAAAAGTTAAATATGAACCATTATGTTATACCTAACACTTAAATTTGAAAATAAAATGCAAAGCAATCGCGGGACTATTCGAGAGAAGTATCGACTACTTCTTATAATCGGCTGTGAAAATTTATCTTGAAAAACTACGTTTGCTAATTATTAAATGGTTATTTTTAACTATCGAATCTGCGTCTTTCGCGACTTGATTGTCACTCACAATACTCGGAAGTCAACTCTTGTCTTAGTCATGAGCATTGTTTCTGCCATTTTAAAATGTAATCCACGACTTCCTGTCAGTACTTTCAGTCATTACGTTTTTCTAGTACCCTTCAAAGTGTTGAAGATGATTTCTATTAGTTTAAAGGTTTTCAAATTCTGTAATCTCAGTAATAATTTGAGTTTTACCTTAGGTTTAATAATCAATCATTGAAAATAAATATGATACATGATTTTAATTTTTCCATCAACTAGCATATCATTTCAAGTTTTGTTTTTGTTTCAATATAGCACCATAATCTTCAGTTCTTAAAAAATAGTGTAAAATCCATCTTTTGAAAAATTTATATTTTCGTAGAATCCAAATATGAAATAACATAATTTTCCAACCGCTGTCTAATTTTAAAATTTATTTGAAACCATTATTTGTATTTTGAGAAATCTTAATACTTTCAGAGTATGAAATGTTACCAGTAATTGTACATAACTGCTTCAATTTTAAATTTTTATATTTTAGTTTACTATGTTTATTCACTTCCATTTAAGAAAATAAAAACTGTTCCATAATTATGTAATTGAAATTGTACGAAACAATTATCTTCAAAATCAATATTTTATTTGCATCACAAGTATCACACATTATTTCGATACAAGTTTATAAATTCTGCACTCTCTTTACCGCCCAATCAGTTTAGGTAATCCATCATTTATGTAGAAAAGTTTCAAATCCAGATTTAAGTTTGTATTACATTTAGAGCACTTTCTATTTCCACCTACTCAGAATTAAAATTAATATTAATTAACACATTCAAATTTAAATAAAATTAATAATTAAATTACTTTTTACTCAGAATTAAAAATAATTGTGTTAGTTATTAGATTAGGACTTTTATTTCTATATGACGCTTGCAATACAATTATTGTTAATTGTTTCCTGCAATAAAGAATATTATTATTATTAATATTACCTCTAGTAATATTTGCATAATATTTTATATAATTTGCTCCAGTTTATTTCTTTACACTCTTTTACAAAATATTGACGCTATATTATATAGGAAGAAGTTGATCGCCTTCTGCATCATAATTTTCCAAATCATCAGCAAGTTTTCTAAATTCTTAAAAGTTGTTAAGAATAATTTAATTTAGATTTTTATAGTTCAGAATTTGTTACAATATAATTAAAATTTATTTAAGAGTATGATGCATATAAGTCACTAAATGTGTTATCAAAATTTTTTTAACTTGTACCTAAATGTAATCTAATTAATTAAATTTTCTAGATATAAATTAATAGATTCAACGAATTAATGACCACTCTTCTCAGATTTTTTGGTAATATGTTAATTAAAGTTATGAAAAATCTGTTCTAAATTTATAAGTTTTTAATGATTTCACCAAATTAATTACCGTAAGGTTTTTTAAGTTTTCATCTAGTAAATTTTACCAACTTGCGAATCAATGCCTACTAGATCAATAAATTTATAGAAAACTTGAAAACAATTTGTAAATATTTCATTAATTTTATCAACGTCATCTATTGGTATATTTTGCAGGAAACTTTCAATTTTATTATTGAATTCTTTGATCAAAGTGTTTAAGTATATATTTTGTAATCCGTTTTTATTTGTGTAAGAAATATATACAAATATTTAGTTTCTTACCCTTATCACATAATAATATATTTAAAACGTATTTAATGCCATTATTTTTGAAAACTCATAAAATAAAAATGTTTTATACGTCAGCAAATTGGAGAATTTTTATAGTCTTTATAGTATTTGATAATAATAGTAATATAGTTGTTTTTCTTAAGCATTTTACTACATTTGTACATGGTTTGTTTTCAAATTTCCTATATGAATATAAATAGTAAGCACTTATAGTTTTTTATAAGAATCACAATAAACTATAATTCATTAAATAAAATCTAAATTTAAATTCAGATTAAGATATTCTACCTCTTTTAAATTATTAGAAATCTATAAGCTAACAAGATTAAAGTATGTATTATCGTTGTAATCAATAAAAATATATTTTAAATACGTATACGTGTTTACGTTATAAGCTTAATTTCAAGGCTGTAAGGTTAAATTCCACCCTCATCTTAAAACATGTAGAATGATAAAGTGTCTTAACCGTAAATAGAAGGTATGTTCCTAAGTAAATTATGTTCCCCACAAATAGTTCGTCGAACTTAACACTCAACAACTGCAGTACCTCATACATTTATTTAAGTTTCAATCCCTAGAACATTTTAATATTGTCTTAGTATACCACCAATACTGTTTACGGTTATCAAATCGTATAATATATCAAATACACCAGTTCCTTCTTGCTGGTTTGTAAAGTACATATTTATTTAAATTCAAACATTATTACAAGATATATTTATTCTCTGTTTGTGCAAACTGTTTTGCACGCAATTTTTTATTGAATAATGCATACATGATATGCAAATAAAAATAAAATAGTTATTCTATATTTCTTGATGACTTATTTCAGGTTCTATAGGTAGTTGGTATTTATGACAATATTTACTTTGTATATTGAGAGCATAAGCCACATTTCATCGTTCTACGACAGCAAAAATAAAAAATAGTTTAATATGGGATTTTAGGATTGCATCTCTTCTTTTCAGGTTACCATTATTGTGTTGTTTTCATGACAACGCTTTTGTTTTTCTTTATGCCTCATAAGGCATGTTTGTGTTAAATTTAATCTTCAAAGAATTTTGGAAAGTTAAAAAACTAAAATATAGTTCTTAAAGTGTTGCACATCTTTCTCGGCCCATTTGGGTGCTGATCTTCATGGCAATGCCTTTGTTTTCTTTGCTACTCATGATGCACGATTTTGATAAGTTTCATCTTTGTAAGATATCGGGTATTTGAAGAAAAGAAAAATGTGATTATTCTAGGAATAAACTCCATTTCACCACTATAGGTGTTTAATCTTCATAATAATTGTTTACTTGTTTGTTGAATAATGGGAATACATCTAATCCAATTGCACGACGGTCCATTAAGAATATTCAAAATGTATTATTTCTTTTAATTATTGTACGGACATAAAAGCAGCATCACTTTTTGAACAACTTAATATCCTTCAATGATTATTTTTACATTGATATTAGGAGCTATAAAATAGATTGAAACTAAATACGGTGGTGGAATGGAGTGCGTTGAACTGTAAAGTGTTCTTTACAGACCCATCAACGGTTGGCTTATTTCCAAAACACATCGCAAAACAGATATTTTGCCAGGTGTTTACTTGGAGTTTAAACCAATGGAAATAGTGTTTACTGTTGTGTAATTGTTCTGGTGAATTCATCACTTAAAATGTATTCGCTTCGTTGCTGTAGAAATAAACTGTTAAATAACATTTATTTTTACATTGCGAAGCTACATGAGTTACAATATTCATCGTTTACATTATTCTTTGTAAATGTGTACGTTATTTATAGAACATAGTATGTTTTTTCCCTTGTATTAAGACTTTCATTTCTTCTTCGTTGTTTCTCAGATAATATCTATTTTTATATCACAGCATGGGATGTGTATAAAAAGGTAACAGAATCCTAAGAGGTAGAGCTGAGATTTTTATTTGTTCAAAAATGATTACTAACAGGTTGCTTTATAACAATTTCGAGAAAATTAATTTTAAGAAATGTCCACCTCTAAACAAAATCGATATGGTGCAACACAATTGATTACTGAGTTAGACTTTTCTTTCAAAGTTAAAATTATACAAATTTTTATTTCCAAATTCATTCAAGGATTCATTGTGGAATCTTAGAGACCGGATTAAACCCGTTACGAAGCAACAAATCGGTTTAGTTTAGATAAGTAGAATTTTACTCGTACTTGATTTATTTTAGTGGTGTTAAAACAATTTTCATTATTATTTTTCTTCGGGATTGTTTTTAAATGCTCCGATTTGCTTATCTACAAGATGTTTTGTATAGCCCCTTTCAAAAACAGTGTGAAATTCTCGCAACAAGTCAAATTCGACATTTATAAGATGTTAATACGTTTTAAATGGAGTAAAACTAAAAAAAAATAAACAATATACTATTGAAAGTTACATTGATTGCACCACAAAAATGTTATTTATCAACTAACCTATAAATTATGTTCCACAGATTATATTGAAAAAATCAACACTATATTAAGATTTAGAATGACCAACCATCGGTCTGATGTTGTTCATCAAAGCTATGAGAGACCATTATCTGCTTATGCGATTTAACACATTTTAAGAAACGTTGAAATCGCACAGCAATTAATTTTAATACCACGGCAACTACATGGGTTTAATAAAAAGGTGATTCACTTTTCCTTCTTAAATAAAATTTTTTTGTTCTATTAAAAAAATTCTTTTTTGGTTATGTTTTTAATTCTTGGATTGAATTATGTTTCTACGTTTCATAAATCAGTGTGTTCCTGAAGAAGGATCTTAGATACTCGAAAATTACAATATAAACACTGGTATTTCTGTTTTGTATGAACTTTTAACTGCTTGGAAGAAGCATACTGATTTATGAAACATAGAAAAAGAACTCAATCCAAGAATAAAAGAAATTACAAAAAATAATTTTTCAATTAATATATAATATGAAAAATATTTCTTTTTATTAGAAACGAAGCTTGATGATATATTTAAAGTGTAGGTGCGTCTCTTTTTTATCAATATATCTCGCCGGTAGACAGACTAAATGAAGTTGTTCCTACCTCTCAAGTATTAGGCTTTGCAAAACCAGTGCCAAAAAAGTACTAAAAACTATACCCTACTACATTAGTTATAGCAAATATTTAAGTTAAGATATGAAATTGTGTTTAACACACTGAAAAGGGTAAAATGACTGCATTTAAAGAGATTTATGATCTTGTTTAGATTTTACTGTTAGCTTTTTTCTGAATTTTTTAAATATAAGAAAAACATTTAAAATAAAAATTATGCGTATATGACAAACTAAAGGATACAAGGATTTTAAGTCCTATACGTATTTTCATAACTATTGAAAGTCTTTATTAGAATGTATCATAACAATATTTATGGATCTATGTATTTATTTAGTGTTATTGCATTGTTATCCAGGTCTAAGCTATGTCATCTGAGTCACATTTTCAAGTCTACGTGCCTAAAACAACTTAGTTCGATTTTAGTGTAATATAACAAGAAAGTTATCGTAGAGGTACAGACAGTTTTTTGAGTTTAAAGTATAGGAATATAATTATAACAATTACAATTAATATTATCAAAGTTAACAATAATCAATTATATTTTAAAGTTGTCGAATAATATTACAATGTAAAATATTTTATGTAAAATTATTTAAATTTTCTTTCAGTAACAAAATACATTATTCTATGATAATAATAATCTACTATACTATGTCCAAAGCATTATAATTGACGTATGAAAGTATTGAAAATGCAAATTTTCAAGAGAACAGACAGTAAATGAACCGTTTTAGCTAAACAAATGAGCGCGTATTATTCCTGCTCTCCCTAATTGCTTCATTTAAGGGCTTAAAATAACATGAATATAAAAGTAAATGATTCAAAGAAAATGACACGGTTTGTGGCAAATTGCTATCATTATAATTTAATCCTTTGGACATCTGAAATATGATGAAACCCCTTGGTACATTGTTATTATTTATACATAGTATCAAATGTAGGCCTACTTGATAATAAGGAAACCTCTGAATATTTATGTTAAAAATAATGGCTGATATTGTTTCAAAATGGAGTTACAGTGTTTTTTAATATTTTATTATACCATACGTCTCACAAATGTAACGTAATGTTCTATTACGCTTTAAGATGTGTATTCAGAATAAATATAAACATTATTTTAACATGTCCCAAGGAGTGGCCTTCCGTCCATGACTTTCATGTGCGTTTGAATAAAATAACAGATCTGTAAAAAATTGCTAAAATGTTATAAAATGAATGCATATCAAAAAAATTGCTTCTCTAAGAACTAATGTCTCGCCAACTTTATGGTTGCATTGAAGCATATAAGCTTTGCTGTTATCTGGCAAGTATTCTCAGGATTACAGTGAAAATATATACAATATGAGTATATATACTCTCGAGACTGTTCGCATTGGTTTCCCAAGAATGCCAATTATATTATGATAATTTGTACGTAGTACTAATTTTTTTATAGCAGTAGATGGCTGAATTTAAAAGTGAATTTTACTGTTTATTGGTTGTTAACTGTATCCCGAAAAAGGAAATAATATAGTAAACTCACTTTCTAATAACTATTATTTTATTCGAAATTATTGTGAGTGCATTAAATTCAAATATTAGTCTACCATTATATTATGTAATAATGATACACAATCAATGTTTCAGGAATTTTTGAAAATGATGATTGAAGATAACTTTTTCAAAAATAAGTTATTTAAATTTACAATATTAGTAAACTACCCTTCTGCTTAAATTACGACTTCTCAGATTGCTCTTTTTTAATATGACAATTATTATTTAACAACAAAATTAATGAATATAAATTACATCTAAAACATTATTATTTTAGTTTAAAAAACGAGGTAAAACTTTCCCTTTAGTTTTGTTACACACTATAAAATATACGTTCAGTTAAAAAGATTATACCAATTTAATCACATATTTTAATAAAAAAATGTTTTTATTCCTTAAGGACGAATAATATTCTGCGTGATTATACAACACAAGTAAAAACCGGCAATGTAACCGATACAAAATTGTAATATATCTCTACAATATTTGTAAGGATACTTTTTTCAACAACTTAATGTTCCTGGCTTAATGATCGAAGTTCTTTTAATACATAGTAAAAGCACTACGATGTATTATCATAGATTATATGAATTTGTTTAAATATAAGTAGGTATACGTCAGTTAAATATTACATTAGTTTTAGTGGTTAAGATCACCAGAGTCTTGATTCTTATTTCATGATATATAAGTATGGGACCATTTATACTTCAAATAATATATAATTTCACAGCTGAGTGTGCTTTGTTCCTCCGATCAGAAAAAAATACACTCTTGGAAACCCATTTCGATCAAAATGTGTTTACTTATAACCCTTGCTACATACTTTCGGTCTATGTTAATTCCAGAGTTTGACTTGCCCTAACGAAGAAACATTATATATATTAGTAGGACTGAGAAGTCTAATTCGCTAAAAAAGTGCCTACTACCGGCTGTATAAATTCACTTACTGTGCCAAAGTTTAGTTTTTATTGTTGCCCCAATCGAAAATATAGGCTAGTTATATCTCGTAAGTTGACTTTCAATAAAAAACATTAATTTTTCTAATTTACTTTCGGTCATAATATTTCATTTCATATAGTTTACTTTGCTTTGTTGTCCTGATGAAGAAAACATATCTACAAATATAAGAATGAATTGCCACTTACGCCTAAACGAACTTTTCTTGTCTAATTTCTATATAATTTGTAAATCCTTATAAGTTTCTCGCAACTTTCCAAAATATTCGTGAGTAAGGTTTAGCATTATAGAAGTCTTCATGATTTTGAATTGTTTTATAGCAAAGAATGGATCGTTGAGAATCATTAGCCACTGTTAAAATGCCATATCACAATGTCAAGGAATTTCACTAGTTTTGAGTACCTTATGTGAAAATATGTACACTCCAAACCATATACGATATGCCATATGCGTTGCTCCATATGTGTTGTCTTTACTCATTAAGATTGGTTGTCTAACAGTGTTTAAATAGTATTTAAAATACATTACATGTTTGAAATTCCTAACTGGTGCAATCTTGAATACCAATTTGTATGTTAAGTTTGATTTGCTCTTCATAACACTAATGATCAAGAATTGTATACATAAAATTATTCATACAGAAAAGTGCTAATTAAACTTAAAGTAAATCGATGATTTAGCCAATTTTTTGAACTGAAAGTGTCAACAGCTGCTTAAGTAAGTTAAATATAGATAATGGTTAATAATGAATTCTTTTCTGAACTCTAAAATGTTTTAGGTAAATTTTCCCCACAGATAAATCTTCCTCGGATATAAATTAATATTAAAAAAGAGTTAGCCGGACCAACAAATTTAGCGCTTAGCAACATATTTGGTGATTCATTTTTATATAGTACATTGAAAGTTACAATTGTTGCGCTAACAACTTTTGTAGGCTCTACACGTATACTTCTGATTAACTTCTGGTTCGAGTGAAATATATACCAATATTTTTTCATTAAATTGAAATGTTTATATCATATAGATAAACTAGTATTTATCAGGCCCAATCAGCAAGTGGTTTAGCGATTCATTTTTATATAGTACATTGGAAGTTACCATGGTTGCGCCAACAATTTTCGTAGGCTTTACACGTATATAAGAACTTCTGGTTCGAGTGAAATATACATGTATACTAATATTTATTCGGTAAATTTAAATGGTTACATCATTTAGATAAACTAGTATTTATCACGCTAAATCAGCAAGTGGTAAAAAAATTTTAATATTATGGAGTTAATGTAATTTTCCTGGAATCGACCAACGAGGAACTCTATTATTTCCGTTCAAAACAACATATAGGTTAATTACAAATCTCTAGAATACAGAATTTCTAACAAGGATTGCTATTTCTTAATAATAAAGATTACTGTATATTATCCGGATATAGGCCTTCAACCTCTGCAATCACGGGTATGTTATAATTACCAAAAGAACCAAAACAATCAACTAAAATAAGATATGGCTGTCCACATGGTTTTGTTGAATAATCCTATCAATTCACTGAGTTCAGAAATTTTAGCAATTTTATTTGGTAAACTCATCAAGAAATAATTTATAGATTATTTTAGATAAGGCAAATATTTATTGTGATTTTGTAATGTTCATAACTTATGTACAATTTAATTTAGCTTCGCAGAAGACGACCTTTTGAAAATCTGGGGTCCAGGCGGAAAAATTTCTGAAATTATTTTCAGTCAAATGGCGTTTTAACTCTCTTCTCTTTATTAATTTATCCATTTCTAGAATGTTTTTAGCAGTCACTTTTCACATAAAATTATATGTCATACACCGTTAAAAATATAGAACTTTAACTAAAATAAAATCTATGCCTCTTGAAAAATAAAAAGCTTCAAGCGTAATAATACGACGTACTGAATATCTGGTTTGGAAGGCATTTATAGTTTTACATAAAACGATGAGCCTTATTTGAATATATATATATATGTATATATATAATTGACTTATAAATATAACTTTAATTTTTAAAATGAAAGAAAGGGTAAAAGTTAGAATGTAGAAAAAGTTATGTTAATTTAATATCTTTCAAAATAATTTTCTTTATACTTTCTGTAAATAATGAACTCTGATAAACGAACCAATCATGTCAGCACTTAATTCACGTAAATAACGCTATTATATCATCTCCTCCATATATGTTATGGAGATCACTATTATTAATATCACACTAATCAAAAGAAGGGATAGTAAGGGAATATTAGTAGAGGGGATTGATAGCAGAGGTGGGCGAGAAGCAGGAAATTTTATTCCCCAACGCTGAAAAACCCTTGTACTGTGCTGGGAAGTAGCCTATTGTTAGGACACGTTTTTGTTAATTATAAAAGGTTTTTTGACAGAAATCATTAATATTTTAAAAGCGAAAGGTATAATGCGTATAATAGATGATATGTAGACAACACATAATATGAGAAAATGAATGCTGTGTCAATAAAAAATAAGTTTAAAAGGCTATGTTTTAATATTCAAATACATTAACCTTAAATCATTAACTATAGGTAAATATTCACATTCCATGAAATACACTAATTTGACATATCGGTAATAATTATTTATTTGTGGCTGTTTTGTTCTTTTCAATTAATTAACATAATGTTAAATAATGTACATATTTATAGTTTTGTAAATTAAAGCACGCAATCTTTTAAACAGTAAATACCTAGATGTCAAATCCCGATCCTTTGATCATGCGTCTGAAGTGGTGCAAAATTAATGAACAACAAGAGTAAACAGTAAATTAACCTTTCAAAGAAAATAAATGATGGAGTATTATTCCTGCTCTCTCTAATTGCTTCATTTAAGGACTTAACAAAACCATTATTAAGAAAGTAAATGATTCACAGTATCCGGCACTTTTTTTGTCAAATTGATATAATTAAAACTTAATACTTCGGGCTTTCTTATTTCAACTGGTAAATTAGGTGATATAATATGTGAGTAATTGTTAATGTTATTAAAATTTAATTTAAGTATCATCATCGGAAAGAATATAAATAATAAATGTATTTATATATTTATATTCGTTTTTGTGACAAAACAATTACAAAATTAGAAATCTAAATAAGCTAATTGTACGGTCTTTGAGGAAGAGCCGTAACCGCGGTATAGCCGAAATAAAAAACGACTGGTGATGTACCTTGGGGGAGTCTCGTAGAACGGGGTCGTCGAGGTCCTCGGCCATGGCAGCGGGGAGTCCAGGATCACCAGAAGTCTTGTGTAGGTCTTGTAGATAGAGAGCGGTGGACAACAAGGGGAATGATTCACTCCGAGCGGGTAAATAAAGTAACTATATTGACTTGAAGTACATAAAACAAAATAGAGCTGTATAAACGTGAAAAACTGTTCATGTATTGGGGTGGAATGCGGGCAGCAGCGTGTGTCTAGTACGCCGCCTGCGGAGAGAATAAAGAGCCGCGTCTTCTTATCTTGAAGGGGTTGGAGAAGGGGCTGCGAGTCGGTGACGTCATCTCGGGCCAGTAGCAACACCAGCCGTTAACTAACGAAATAAATACTGAACATTCCCCCCCCCACCCAAAAAAGGACATTTTTTGACCCAAGTAAGAAAAAAGAAAACGTTATGATTGAAGAAAATTTACCATTCGTCATGAAACATACCTGAGTCAATTTATCATTAATTAAGAGCTAAATATGAATAGAAAATGGAGTTATATGTACACTAAGGAGATTATGACTAAACATTAGGTAAAACAACCAACTTATTTAGAGGACGGGTTACAATACCTGACGGGGTTTTCACTTGGACCACACGAACAATGTTGTCAGAGCTAGGTAACACTTTGATAATCCTACCTAGGGGCCAAGTTAGAGGATCACTATTGTTAGAGTACATTAATACTAGGTCATTTTCCTGTACATTTGTAGTTTGTTCAGTCCATTTTGGGCGTTGGATTTGCGAGTGGAGGTAGTCTTTCTTCCAGCTCTTCCAGAAGTGTTGAGTGGCGCGAGACACTTGTTGCCAACGAGATAGAAGACTGAGTGGCTCGGAAGTGATGTCCTCTTCTGGACGTGACAGCAGAAGATCTCCAGTGAGGAAAATGGCCTGGAGTCAAGTAGTTGAAGTCGTCGTCAGGTGATGATGGAAGTGCGCAGAGCGGCCTGGAGTTCAGAACAGCTTCAATGCGGCATAAGAATGTCGAGAATTCTTCTGAAGTGAAGTGGTGGTTTTGTATTATTCTCTTCAGATGATGCTTGGTAGACTTCACTGCAGCTTCCCAGAGACCGCCAAAGTTTCGGAGCCACAGGGTGGATTGAAGTTTCCAATGGATTTCGTTCTTGGCTAAGTGGTCTGAGATCAGTGGCGTGGAGTTCTTGAGTAGAGAATAAACTTCTTGAAGCTGACGAGCAGCACCAATGAAGTTGCGGCCTTGATCAGAATATATGTTGCGGCATAAACCTCTTCTAGCAATAAAACGTCGATTGCGGCTAGACAAGATTCAGTATTGAGAGAGTGGACTAGTTCTAGATGAACAGCCTTGACTGTCATGCATACAAAAAGAGCAATGTAGCATTTAGACAATTTTGCGTTTCTTCTAGTACTTTCTTTAACAAGAAAGGGACCAGCAAAATCCAATCCAACGTTGGTGAAGCATCGCGTTTGCTTGAAGCGAGAGGGGGGCAAGTCTGCCATTAGGGGTTGTGTGGGTTTTGCTTTCATTCTAAAGCAAGTGAGACATCGAAAAATGCGTTTTTCGGATGAGATTTCTCGCACCAGGAATCCAGTAGCGGCGTTGAATAAGAGATTGAACTATTTTGGGACCACCATGAAGAGAGTACAGGTGATAGTGATCACACAATAGAGTTGCGAAGTGACTTTGAGAAGGAAATCAAAACAGGTGCTTCGAAGACTCAGGCAAGGGAGAAAACTTCAGTCTACCCCCCCACCATGAGGGTATCAGATGATAAAAATGGTGTGAGTTTTCTTAGCGAAGGAGAGCATGGCTTTCCTTGATTGACTGCTTTTTATTTCTGGAGAATAGTGTTGCTATTTGAACGATTTTTACACATTGAGCAAGGGCTTCGGTTCGTTCATTTACAGATAAAGGGCCAAAACGTTTAGCAGACTGTCTGGATCGGATGTTATGAATGAAATCTTAGTACATAACTCATTGCATTTTGTAGTTTAGTGAGTGAAGAAAATCGATTTATCCACTGGTACAGATCGTTTGTGGTATAACGTTAGTTGTTAGTGTATTGCTAAATGGTGTTTTCTTGATCTCAATTACTTCAGAGGAGCTTTTTCCAGGTGATACAGGCCAAGAGGAAATTTCATTTAGTAGAAAAGAGGGGCCATGCCACCAAAGCGGGTGATCAAGTAAGCCAGAGGGCATCAGACCTCTAGTGCCACAATCTGCGGGATTGTTGTCTCCTGAAATGTGACGCCAAACATCAATAGACGTGTTTTCCGTTACTTTACAAACACGGTTTGAAACGAAAGTTTCTAGAAGGTGCGGAGGTGTTCTTATCCAACCAAGAACATTCATTGAGTCTGTGAATAAAAAGATATCTGATATCTGTAGTTTGGTGATAAGCTTCTGGTTAGCTTTGACCAGTTGGGAGAGGAGGCAACGCTGCGCATAATTCCAAGCGGGGTATCGTTAGTGGTTTGAGTGGAGCAACTTTGGTTTTTAGAATGCAATAGGCTACATCCGGTAGTTTTGTTTTCACATTCGACTCTTAGATACAATACCGAGCACTTGCCTTTCTGAGAAGAGTCTGAAAAACCTATGAGTTGGACGGATATGTACGTACTGAGGATATAGCGAGGGATATTTATTTGTGACATAAGTGGAAGTTCTTTGACAAAATTTATCCCAAACAATGTGTAGATGTTTTGGGAGTGGATCGTCCCAGTCCTAATTTTCCAACCCATATTTGCTGAAGCAAGTGTTTTAGTGTGAAGATAACTGGACTGATGAAACCGTTGACATCATACACTCGGGCAACTTGAGATAAGACATTTCGTTTGGTCGGAGTTTTATTTACAGAGGCATTAGCGTAGTGAAAACAATCCGTGGAAGGGTCCCATTCAAGTCCTAGTACTTTGATGGAGTGAATGGATCCAAGGGGATGTGGTCTTTCTCTGTGGTCAGAAGGGATGGTGTTGAGAACGGAAACACTTGAACTAGCCCATTTGTGAAGTTCGAAACCACCAGATACGCAGAGTTGATTGAGTTCATCAAACAATTGAAGGGCTGCGTGTTCCGAAGAGGCACCACAGACGATGTCATCGATGTAGCAGGACGAGTTTAGCACTTCTGCAGCAATGGGGTAGTTTAGGACCTTCGTCGAGAACTAGTTGCTTCAAAGTTCGAAGGGCGATTGAAAGGGCTGATGAAGAGACCAAAAGTTAATCGTTGAAGTTCCCATTCTTGACAGGGCCAGAAGGGTCAGAACGCCAAAACAAATGTTGGTATTTGCGGTCAGAAGGAGCAACTTTTATGGCTCGATACATTTGTTTTATATCGCATGTCAGAGCGATGGGGTGCAATCGAAACATAGAGATAACAGTTCCGATGTCGGCTTGGAGCTTGGGTCCAGTCAACAGCAATTTATTAAGAGACTGATTCGTGTCACTTACTTCAGAGGCGTTAAAGACAACTCGAAGAGGTGAAGATGAAGATGATTCTTTTACAACTCCGTGATGTGTGAGGACATATGGAGAGGGCTGAGGGGCGAGATACATGTGACCTAGGTCAACATAGTTTTGTAAATTGTCTGAATAATGAGCCAGATTTCCCGGCTTTCTTTCAAGCCGTCTTTCCTGTTGGAGATACTTGCGAAGAGCTATTTCTCGTGTGGAGCCTAGGTCAGAGGGGACGCCATTTTTGAAGGGTAATGAGGCTACATATCGTCCGGTTTCGTCTCTAGAGATGGTTGATTGATAATGATCTTCACAGAACTGATCAGCGGGACTGAGGGTTTTTGGAAAATTGATTTCTTCCATTTCCCAGAATTGTTCAAGGAGTCGATCAGTGCTTAGAGACGATGAAACAAAGAGAGAGTTTCGTTGGTGAGAAGGTGATTCCATGGGGACATCATCCATGAGAAACCCAACCAAATAGTGTGTGCTGCGCGGTAGGCTGCCCTTTGATGATGGAAAGTTCATTGGTAAAGCATGTCTGTGAAAGCTTGAGCTCCAAAGAGAATGTCAACTTTAGCAGGATGATTAAAGTCAGGGTCTGCTAGAATCAAAGAATTGAATCTCTGCCTTAGAGATTCTGAAAGCGGGGCTGTAGGAAGATTAGATGCTATCTTGGAAATGATAAACTGCATCCAACTCTAGTTGGACGTCGCTGTTGTAGCGAGAGGCTATGTTGCAAGTAACGAGGCCTTTTGTGTTTATTGCCACATTGTTGACCAATGCCTGAAATGTTAACATTACACCTTTTGATAGGTAGTCGTAAAGTCTGAGCTAATGATTGAGTGACAAAGTTGATTTGACTACCTCCATCAATGACAGCTCTGCACGTTTGCCAATGACCTAAATCGTCTTGAATGAGTACTTGAGCGGTGCCTAACAAAGCAACATTTCTTGTGTTAGTTCGCTGAGACTGACAGGACAGTGTTTGAACGGGTGGCGGTTGTCTGAGGTGTAGGCGCGGCGGCGGAAGCGCCGACTACTGAGGGGGGTGACGCAGGTGTAGAGATGTGAGAGTGAGGTGCGTCTGAGTGGACGGGCGGCGGAGTGGAGACCCGCTTGTCATGGAGTAGAGAGTGATGTTTCTTACTTTTACAAAATCTACAAACTCGCATTTGAAGTACACGCAGACACATGGTGTGACCCAAGACATGAAAAACATCGTTTAAATGAGCGCACAGAATTATAACGTTCATGTAAGGGCAAAGCAATAAACTGGTCACAGCGGTAAAGTTGATGGTTATTTTTACACATAGGACACTGAGAGGCAGGGCGACAAGGCGACGAGTTAGTCTTCTCTGAATGTGAAGCACCGTGTTGAGCTGAGAACAACGCCTTGCGGGGAAGGGGTGCGAGTGATCTTGACGTAACTACACTAGCTTTGTGTGTTTCTTTGGTGAGTTCATAGACGGTACAACTGAGCGCGAAGAAACTCCATAAGATCTTCCAATATAGGAAACTGTTTGGATTTTCACTTCTAGTTCAAACGCTTTCCTAGTATTATTGTCTAAGAGGCGTAAAGCTAGTTGCAAGAGCATTAAAACCAGACAAGTCACTGATATTTAGACTTTTCAATGCTTGAACATTTATGTGAAACACATCTACGATCTGTCTTAGGCTACTTTAGACTAGGGGTCTGTACAGGTTGTTGATCACAGTATTTTATTAAGATAAAAACTAGCTAGGAGGCGTGGATTAGTGTAGCGTTCCACTAGAGTGTCATAGGCTAGAGTGTAGTTTAGCTGGATCAAAGGGTTATGGCTTCAACAATGCCCAGAGCAGGGGCCTTCCAGTAAGCTTTTTAAATAACTAAACTTTTTCAATAGGGGCCATTGGAAGGTATTGTGGATTAAATTATCATACAGAGATCTGAAGGAATTAAACTGCTCTAACTGTCCACCAAACTTACTTTATATCTATTTGCGGAAGCTTAGGTTTTACAAGTGAGGTTTGTGAGAGATCTACATCGACAGTTTTAGTCTTAGTAGCTACAATAACATCATAGGTGGCTTTACATTTATAGTACATGGTATAAAACTGCTTGAAGGCGGAACTAGTATCTACAGTGTCCTTGGGGTCATCTAATTCAAGATTAAGATTATCCATCTGTTCTGAAAGGGCTTCAAAGTCTGAGTACAAAGACTTTAAATTTGAATACCTAGCGACAAAATCATTAGTTTCACCTGGAAGTTCCTATGATTAAATCAAAACACAGCTGTAACCTTTGAAAATACCTTTCTCTCTTTTTCACACATTGTTCTAGTTTTGTAGTAGCCATATTAAATACACTAATTAAATACAAAATATGAAAAACACCCTACAGAAGACAGAATCCTTATTTACTAAATTAACCTGCTTACAAACTAATTTAGTAAACCTTGACAAAAATAAAACAAGTAATCTTCAAACAAAACAGTGACACAGAAATAATATTAGATTTGAGTGATTAATAAAATAAGAATGATTCCCTCAGTGATAGAAAAATTATTAGTTTTAAATAGAAACAGCTGACAGATAAGTTGCTCAAAATAGATAAGGAGCGTCCGGTCGGCGGACAGAAATACTCGATCAGCTGAGCGACAATCAGATAGCGGCCGATAAGCAGCGCAATCAATAAACATAACCTGCAGTTCTGTACCTGTCTGTCTGGCTCAATAGTTCAGTTCACGAAACTTAGCTTAAATGCTAATTTTATTGTTAATGCTAATCAGGTTTTGTTTCATGAGGCGGTTGAGTTTTGATTTGAACTCAAATTAAATGTTAAAACTTAGTGGACTGTTTTTTGCATGAAACTGAAGCGTTCGTATAGGACCAGCTGATCCGGGCTCGAAGGACCAAATGTACGGTCTTTGAGGAAGAGCCGTAAAACGCGGTATAGCCGAAATAAAAACGACTGGTGAAGTACCTTGGGGAGTCTCGTAGAACGGGGTCGTCGAGGTCCTCGGCCAGGGCAGCGGGGAGTCCAGGATCACCAGAAAGTCTTGTGTAGGTCTTGTAGATAGAGAGCGGTGGACAACAAGGGGAATGATTCACTCCGAGCGGGTAAATAAAAGTAAACTATATTGACTTGAAGTACATAAAACAAAATAGAGCTGTATAAACGTGAAAACTGTTCATGTATTGGGGTGGAATGCGGGCAGCAGCGTGTGTCCAGTACGCCGCCTGCGGAGAGAATAAAGAGCCGCGTCTTCTTATCTTGAAGGGGTTGGAGAAGGGGCTGCGAGTCGTTGACGTCATCTCGGGCCAGTAACAACACCAGCCGTTAACTACGAAATAAATACTGAACACTAATAATAAACATCTTATTCTTAAATCATAGCCTTACAAACTTAATAATACAATGGATATACACAAGCTAAACTCATAAACGTAAAGCCCGTCTTATGTGCAGTATGTATAATTTACTAGCTTTGAACTGAGTTATAAGTAGTTGCACACATCATGTAAAGGAGAATAATAAAAAATCTACAGGACAAATCTTGTGTGCAATATACTTAAATATACCTATTTTTATACTTTAATCTCATTAAACCTCAAATGAATTTGTATAAATATATCTTTACTCTAGATATATCTCTTAACAAATGTTATGTATTTAATTTGATATACAGATATCCAGTTAAAACCTAATAATTAGTACGTCATTTTCTGTTTTCCATAAAAGAATCTACAGGACAAAATCTTGTGTGCAATATACTTAAATATAGCTCGTATCTCTTGTTAATATTGTTGATAACTATTTTTTTTTTTCGTTTACATACAGTTACCTAAGCATAAACTGTAAATGACCCAGTAATAGATTTTCTACAAACTCATGGATACAAAATTTATGTAGCCAATACAATTACATAATTTTATGTACCCAATGGATACATAAGAACCAAGAATACTCCTGAAACGTAGTGAATATTGAATATATATGATTAATGTACTATGCCAAATAATTATATATATATATATTTATTTATTTATTTATAAGTTATATATTATAATTCCAAATAGTTTTATATATATATATATATATATATATATATATATTATATATATATATATATATATATATATATATTTGGAATAGTACTTTAATCACAATTAATTACGATTCTGTTAAAAACTAATAAACGTATAAGTAAAAACGACTTACATATTGTTTGTATCATAAAATGTATTATAATTTAGTAACGGAATTATACTTTTAATAATTAGGACATAAATATTAAAAAGAAAGAACTATTCGTGTATATAATCTTTTAAAAAATAACATAATTTGACGGAGTGTTGGTGTTTGAGCCGTGTTCAGTTTTATGGACGGCCTGTGAAGAAATTAATTTAACCAGGAATTAGAGATAATACTAACCCGTAGTAATTAAACTTTTATAAATGATGCAGACAGGTTTTGTCATAGTATGTAACTGTAGGTCAATAACATCATATCATTCCAGGTTATTTACAATTTTATCGTTTATTCAATAAACGGATTAAATGGTGAACGTAAATTATTTAACAGGCTTTTTAATACAAAAATTTAAAAATATGATGTATCATTGAACGCGGTAATATTAAACAATTGTAATAAAAAATAATATTAAATATTACACTAATGGCGCTACCGATATTTCTGTCACTTTTTAAAACAATTTTAACAGCTTTTTTGTTACAACGAATAATTCTAAAGCTGGGTTTAAAACACAATTTCAGCCATAAAGCAAAATTAATATTTTGCATATACAAGATACAGTGTACCAAAGTGCGTGTAGTGCTATTAGAGTGTTTCCTTGTTATAATAATGTGGTAACAACTGAAATTTAAATTAATATTTTTTCTGTTTGTTTCCAGAAATATTTTTTAATAATTACATACGTTTAAGGTTTACTAACCTAATATTTTACTGACAAAATATTAGGGGCATTACAATACACTTTTCTTATTTAGCTAGTAAAGTGGTTTTCCCGACGTGTTACGTAGGTAATATTCGCCTAGAACTTCTGGCGTTAACAAAGATTGATTAGTGTACTTGAATAAAACAAAAGAGTCACAATGAATGGGTACTAATGATAGGAAAGTAAGGTAAGGTCTTTAATTAATAATTATTCCACCTGAAATGAATATTAGCAAGTTTGGCAAAACACGTTCTGGAATGAATCTTGAGGGTTTGAACACAATTGTAAGAGCAGGGCAGAATATCTGAAGCGTTAATTAATGAGTTGAAACTAATTCACAAAGCATATTGTTTCCAGATATTTTAAGTTTCTTATCTAATTATACTGTAATTTTCATGGTATATTATTTAAGTTTACTATTGCACTAGTGCCTTTAATTATTCGATGCCATGTCATAGTTCAGAAATAAAAAAAAATGTAACGATTATTCAAACAATTATATGAATAAACGAGAAAACTAACATCAATAAGAGAAGAAATATCGTAAGAAAAAAACTAACTTATAATAGAAAAGTTTTATTGCTGTCTAAAATTAGTAAAATTTGAGTGATTTTATTCCCAATTAACAGTCACGTTAATCGTTAGATTTATTAACACAATGAAAATTTTCAAAATATAATTATGTTTATATGTTATGTATCTGTAATATTTTGTGTTATATATACCATAAAAAGATAATCATGCAATAAAGCATTTTAAAAACTTAAAAAAATATTGTAAAAAATAAAATAGATATGCTTGTTTATACTGACAATGGCACTTCAAGGAGTAAGGATGTAGTTTAAATATTGACTATACTATAATTGTTTGACTCATATATGATTATGTGACTCATAATTCAAAATATTCTCGTCTGCCCGTATTCTTCTGTAGGTTTATGTCCACGCAGGTTTCTCAGCGTATTATATTAACCATCCTTTAACATTCAGTGTGATATCAATGTCACCAAAGATGGACTATTATTTTCTAAGGTACAGCGCAAAATCAGAATTTTATTTACCTTTAAAACTAAAAGTACACGCTTTTTGGCTGATCGGGGCCTGTAATATAATATGCGTGTACTTAATTCTTGATTTTACGGACGCAAACTGAACTACAAAATAAGGTAAAACTTATTCGAACCAGACGTACTTCTACATACTGTAAGTACATTATAGAAATTACCATATTTAGATCGTTTATCCTCTCAAATCCTCCTATAGGGAGAATAAGCATATCCCTTTTAATGTGGGATCGAGGCCTACACAGTACTTATGAATATATATATATATATATATATATATATATATATATATATATATATATATATATATATATATATATATATTAAAATTTATTGCATGGGCCATCATTGGAAACTTTACAAGTATTCCAACTTAATCATCCAATGGTTTCTATAAATAAACCTCACATCTGAGCCTATCTATACCTTGCAAAAAACCTAAATCAACGTAAAACGAAAAAATAGATTCAGAATATGAATCTCAAGGAGAAAATTGAGTCTAATCTACAAACAATTAGTAATTAGCTACGTAGTGATCCGTTGAGTTTTAAGTGACCAATTGAGTCAGAAACCAGGCCTAGTTGTCCTCGAGAGTTTTCAGAGTAATTACCTCATGTGTGGCCATTACTACGACAACTGTTTTCCTTTTTTTGAAATGCACTATTTTACAACACGATATAGCCCCCTTGTATATAATCGAAAATGTGCACTTTTCAACTTAAAACTGTTAGTTCACCATTTGTTGTCGGCCCAACCTTTATGATCTTTAATAACTAAACGACGGAAATTTAATACAGTGTAATCTAAAATACAATACTGGTCATTCAATAACATTTTGAGCCTATTGTGAGATTAAATTCAATCTTATATTATGTTGAAATTCTGTAGGAACATTAGTAAGGAAATGATATACTGAAATTAAAATTTAAAACAAATTTTACATGTAATTTTACAAGATAGGCCTCACACCTACCAGTTATTGATCATTAATTTAAGTATATAGTAATGTTCATAATCTTTTCGCTTAATATTTTGTCCAATGTGGTGTAGTTGCCTAAATATACGTGCAGTTTTTTAAAGTAAGGTATCGTTATAATATTTATAGCAACTTCACTAATGAGGACTGGTATCACAGCCTAGGAGAATTGCCTACTTTAAAAAGTTAAATACTGCGGAAGACGATCTATGTATTATGATGGGGTGAATTTATGGAGGCATACGGTAGGTATACCAACTCTATTTTTATGATCCTTATTTTACCATTTTTGATCTAAGTTATGATCATTGAAGTGATATCCCTGTATTATTATTATACTAAGGACTGGAACTCTGGGCATCAACTTGTAACAGTTGCAGTCCCTCAAATATAGTTAAAAATATTTATAATAATAAGAAACTCTATATATAATAAGTATATAATAAGTAATAAAATAAGTTAATTTAAACTCTATTTTAATCTTCTTAAGATGTTAACTACGTCTGTTTTAACTCTTTATGTTCTAAAAGTAAAGAACACCAATTACATCATTTTTTAAAGTCTCATTCTATAACTCAACCACAAAAATATGTTACGTATATCATTTCAATAATACTTTTTTCAAATATGACACAGGATATAGTATTATACGTTTACAAAAAAAGATCCTACCTCTAATTAGCTGTATTATTTGTCATTCCCTCTATATACAGAATAGTCGAGAGTAAGATTGGTCAATAATGACATAAAACATAATTAAAAACATGATATGATGTTATAAGTAATTTTCTATGTATTACGCTACATCGAAGCCGTGCGCTTAGGCAACGAAGGCACGTAGTGAATTGCATTGATGAGTATTTTTAGGGGGTTGAGCGTAGATAGTAAAAGAATTTAAACTATAAAAATTTAAAAAGTAACGTATTGAAATAACGAATCTTATTTTCATTAAAAACTGGGTCACTTCTATATAAAGTTGAAACAACAGTTTTATCAATAGTTCTTTTGGAGCAGAACTCATTTCTGCTGGGAAAGTAAATACTTCCTACAAAGTTTAAATTGAAGTCATAGTAGACAAACCACTTTGACAAGATTAGCTTCTTAACGATGACTATATGTTTTCCTATGTTCTCAGTTTTACATTTTTTAATTCACGTGTTTGTACAGTTAATGGAACTCTTCAAATAGATTTAAAATAAAATTATCTTGAAAGTATTTTTATTATCTAAAACGTTTTAGACAATAGCTTAATATAGTGATCATTAATGGCAAAAATAATGATTTGTTTTATTATAAATAGTTTATGATCTTGGGATTAATGAAAATCATCGTTCTCTCTCTCTCACTCTCTCTCTCTCTCTCACACACACGCGTGCGCGCGCACACATAAATGTATATATATATATATATATATATATATATATATATATATTATTTAAACTAAGTGCATAATCATTCTCTAGTGAATTATATGTTAAAATTAACAGAAACTTTTTGACATTAATATACTATAATTTCAGCTGGGAATGTTACTCTTTTTACTCTTTCACTTCGTCAGTCTAAATATTTTAAGGTAAGTAATAAGGTAAGTGAATTTCATAAATATAAATAATATTAAAAGTATAGTTACTTATAAGCTTATATCCATAGCACGCTTGCACACGGTTTTTCTACCCCACAGTATCCTATATTAAGCATTGTAGCACTTTATTGTTTGGTGTCTTGTCATTCAATGGTATACAGAGCGTTTCAACAAAGGTTGGGACAATTTCAAAAATATAATAGTAGACACTTAAAAAAGTTATCATCAACGTTATGTCCCATCTCGCTTTGTTTAATATCTGTCTTGCCATATGTGTTTTTTATGAAATTAAAATCTCAGAACTTGTTGGGACAAATAACACGAAACTTGGCATCTATGTTTAACTAATTAGAAGAAAAATTAATCAGATTAAAATAACTATTATCACTTATTAAAATTCTATTTGATCAGTGTTTATGCTAGTTGTTCGGTGGTGAAAGGAATTTCGTGGATCTGAGGAGTATCCCTTAGGCATCCATCATGTACTAGTCGAATCAATTCTTCTACATCAGCAGCCTGTTTCGTACACCTCTGTTTAAAATTGACTTTATCTGTAATTGACTCAGGTTGCAATAACCTTAAAAACAATATTTTATAAATGGCATTTGCGATCAATATTTTAAAATTGTTTACACTTATAAAGCATATTTATTATTATTACTGGAGACTTTAGGTAATCCATAAAAAAATAACAAATTGGGTTGAGGTCATGTTATATAAATGGCCAATTAATATTTTCTCCATGCTCAATCTATTTTGTGGGTTGTGTGCAATTGAAGTAACCATTTACAATATTACTGAAGTGAATCGGGCGTACCAATCGGCATGCATAAATTACATGTCTCCTTTTGTAATAAGTCAAATGTATTCCAATAAATCTGGAAAAGTTGGTGAAAACATTTGAGGTAAGTATTTATATTGAGACAGAACAAAAGAATATGTGGCCCAGAAAGTGATCTCGAGTTTATACTACCTCACTACAAATTTAAACTAAACTGATGGTGAGACCTAATTACAGATTTGTGATGATTTTAGATTTACCAAGTATGTATGTTATGAGAATTTATTATATTTGAAAACCTGTAAACTAAACAATTGATATAATTAATGTAATGGCTGTGAAATAAATTGATAAGAAACATGGCGTGTTCCTGGACGGAACTGCAGGTGTTTAGAGTCTGTTCACTTTATGGCAAGACTTGGCAACATAATTTAGTTAGTAACAGTGCTGCTTTCTTGCTTTCCGCGTTGCAAGACTCAGTTTGTCTGCAATCAGAATAGTATTCTCAGGATAAATAACCTAGTGTATTTAGTCTAATATTTATTAGATTTAATTTATTTTACACATCGTAATTGCGAGGACATATGATTAATCACGTAACGCGTGACTGTTAAACATTTAATTATTGCATTAATTATATGTAACTATAACTTATTACGCAATAAAGAATTATGTTTAAACAATCTTATTTTTAATTTAGGTAGTAGTATTGACAAGTTATTGAAGATTTAATCTTACATTTATAATGTTACTATTAATATAATATATGTGTTGTATAAACCATACATTATTATTTCCTTGATAAAAGTTGTTATTATTTTTCCTTAATTGATATAAACTGTTCTAATATGATTTCTTATACACTGTTGGCAATAAACAGATCTACAACAAATTCATTGAATTTTAGTAATCAGGTTGATGTAGAAGGTTAAAGCGTTTTGGCAGTCCTATAATGTATTTACATTGTGCAAGTAACGAGTTAAATATCGTTACTGTATGTGAAGGGGAGGTGATTATTCATGTACATATTGCATATGTGGAGCAATTTCCTGCTTCAATTTAGCGATTCTGTTAAAACTTCTATGGACAAACGCTTTAATACAACATTTCTGACGTTCAAAAATATAATAAATGTTTGCTAAACTTATAGTCATGCAGACTAAATTAATGCAATTTCTTACTACGATGATCTTTATTTTGCACAGATCAGTTATACCTCGATATATATATCGAGCACCGTATGTATATTCCCCAAAAATATTGTTACAATGAGTTATATATGCCGTGTTAATTATATTAATATAAGTAAATTCCTTATATTAAGTGCGATTACCGATACATTGTTATTTACAATTACTATTATTTTTGGATAGCTAAAACTAACATTAAAAATACTTATGGTAACTTAAGACTAGTGTTATAAAATACTTATGGACACTAAACTTAACTTTATTAAAGAGAATCCCTTTCTGACCTGCAGCTTCATTCTTGAGAAATGAAGTTGGTTGATCTGACCAGTATTGCTGATCGCTGCCTCGGTAGAATATCCTACTTTTTTATGAAATGAGACAGGTGTTTAATGGCTTTCTACTTTTTATGATATGGCAGGCAGTATCAATGTTGGCCAAAAATAAATGATTCTGAAAACGCTCTACTTGTTTTCTAGGGGTCTAACTATGCTAATCATCCAGGAATTATGAAATTTACTTAGAATCAGTGATTTTTGTACTAGTTAAGGGAATTCTTAAAAGCGTATGGGTTAACTACTTTCATCATCTTAATCCTTATTTTTTCAGTTTCCACCGCTCTGGAGGAATTTCATTCCCCTGTTATAGCCAAGACATCCCTTTTAATCACTAAGGAGGGGTCCTTAGGTCGTTAGTGCTAACATTTTTATATATCATTGACAGATCTTAATGTATATGACTCATACGTCAATCCTTATTACCACTAATATGATGACCTGGAGAGTACTTCAGTAATGCTCTCTTAGAGTCGCACATTTCTTAGTTTAAAACATTTCTTAGGCTAGTTCGAACACCATTATGCTCAACATCACGAGGCTTCACTAATAATTAATTTTACTAGCCGTATAAACTTCACCAATTAAAACGTAAGTTTTTTGCCACTAAAATCTGACAAGAACTCATTCTGACCGACGCTAAGAGGCTGACGGTAGCTTTGAGAAGAAGGTTGGAGAGAGAAGACAGCTGTAGAGCTTGTTCGCGACTCCAAACCCACTACCCAACCCCTCAGACATCTCAGTTCAGGCTCCAACACTTATATTGTTGTGACTAAATAGTGTCGCTCAATATTACAAGGTTTATTACTATTTACAAAAAACATGTATTTAAACTATAATGTGTACTATATAATAATTACAAATACATTTTGTAAAAAATTTAAAAATAATAAATAATGTTCAAATTTCAACATATACAGACAATTTGTGTCTTGCCTAGTTTCATTAAAAAACACAAACCGAAACTTAGAGCTGGTAATGTAAACGGTTTCCCATTTCTATACGGGTGATTCGCGAAGATATGCAGAAATTGTGGGAGTTCATTCTACATGTAAAAATAATGAAAAATATCTATATAAAAATGGGCCCAAAAATACTTCTTTAGCGAGTTAATGTTACCGAAATATTTCTCCTGGATCAAAAGTTTCCAAATATAAGTACCGATAGTGGAGGTCCTATACACTGGCCACCCAGTTCACCAGATCATACTCCGTCGACGTTTAGCATACGTCGAGGCTTCTAGGAGGGAAAATGCAATACATCATCGAGAAAGTAGGTACTCTTCCAGTATCTTGGAGTTAACTTTACAGCTGAAGTATATTTTAATTCGGGACTTAATATGTGATTGCTATACACCACAGCAATCGCATATGTGTGAATTATTGTGTGGCTAGCGTTCCTGACATAGAATATACCAAGCCTACGCCTATCTACGTACTGTGTGGAAGTTTTTTTTAAGGAGAACTTCGTTTCTTAATCCGTATAACTGTTTAGGATCTGCTTCTGACTCTTATACTTTGGCCACACTTTGAGTGGACTATCTATCTCCTAAACAATGTTAAGATGATTTCAGGCCCCTTGCAATAGTTATTTCCTTACATATCCTAACAAATGTATAGTATTCTTATCTGTTATTACGAACTTCTCACCAGTGTGTCTACTTATTGCACAAAAAACTGCAAACATATTAGGTCACTGTAGATTACTCAATCGTACGTTAGTGTTACTGTGCGTTTTAGAGTCAAACTGTTACTTTGGATTCTCCACCTGTCCCCATAATATGGGCGACTTGATATTGGCTTTTAATATGAACGTACGGTACTATAACTCCAGTCAGTAACATTAAAAATCTATAATAACATACATAACTCTTAATGGTAGTAATCTCATAATGTTATATAGGTGCATAACGTTTGAACAAACATAATACCACTTTTTATGTACAATAACACCGTTAATCGAAGCCGTCTTTCTGTCTTAATGGTAATGATAATATTATAAAAAGATGGTATTATTTTATAGTATAGAAGTTTGCGTGAGTATTAAATAACATGTAAGAGATCATGGCATTATACTTTATTACTTAGCATTAAAAAATGATATTTATGTGTTAAAGTTTGAACACTAAACTCCAGTTTTAAAACAATAAATTATGTTTATGTTGGAAGCATAAAGTAACTTTAGTCGCACTTTTAAGTTCCGCCTTGAGTTATTTCCCTCTTATGTGGCAAAGTTATACCAACCTAAGTATACTTACAATACATGTGATATCATTTACATTACTAGGTATTGCTTAAATGTCTTAATATATTTGTTTTTACTTTTAGTTTACATAATATTGTATATTTTAAAACAATAATGTTATTTTATTTTGAAAGGGACAAAACGCATCGTAAATGTTATGCATCATAAAATATACAACAATTTTACTTAATTCATTATGCTTATTATATAGATAATTCGTCCAAGTTGATAATAATAATTTTAAACGTTTAACTCACAACCAAAATGTTGATAAAGTATATTGTACCTATATAGTTCTTAAAATATCTATTTAGATTAGTATTTTGATTACTGATTATATAATTTTTTTAAATACAAAAGAATTTTCGAAAACATTTGATCGACAAAAAATGCACTGACTACCGCCCACTCACACTTATATAACGTTTGTAGTTGATTTTTCAAAATAATGAAAACCTAAAAGCCTCTTTAAAGACAAAACTTTATATTTATACATTTTAATTTTATAAACCTGAGCGAATTCTTTTATAGAATTTTCAGTTATAGAGCTAGTACAAATAAGTAAAGAGTTATTATTCAATATGACAGATATTAAATAATTAAAGAGCATATATGTTGTTTATTTGTTAGCTACCTACTACATCGTAAACATTTCAAACTGGTTTGAGCTGTTTGACGGTAAACACAAAAAATGTTTTGCAGTGAGACTCCCAACATATTGTGTGTAATGTACTGCACTCCAGACACAACATCACAGACACCCGTGGGAGTGTGTTGTTTTAATTCTTAAACATACTCTACTGCAGATGCAAAGTTTCATACATAAATTCTCGGGAAGAGACATTACATTCATAAGTAATATGAGCATTAGTAATATAAGAAATAAAACCACAAATCATAAGAAATATTATTAAATGTGTAAAACATCACTATTCTGAAAACTTATACCAACTATTTTTTTCTTTTACTTTGCAATATACCAATACCAACTACTGACAAATCATGTTATTATTTCTTGCATGATATCAGGCTTGAGGAAATTTTGGTATATATGATATATTTTGCTATTAAAAGCAAATATATTGCATATTAAATATTTATTTAATACATTAATTTTTTAAAGTGTATGTAACGCGACCGATTTGGGGATTTAATTGGTATCCGCTGCCACCACCGGATGATTCCGGAAAAAGAAATAAAGTTTGTGCAACAACGTTTGAATTTTAAAAACACTGTTTATTAATGATTTAATTTATAAAAATTACACAATTTACATTGGTTAAAAAGGGGGGAGAGCACTTCTGAATGAGATAAAGTATTGAATTACATTATTGAAAGAATTAGAAAATTTTATAATAGGGCGACAGAGAGTTACATGTCTACGAGTCTGAGGCCTGAACTAGGACTAGCTTCCCAGCACACGCAGGTGCTGACTCTGCATTGTCAGCAGTCTTACTGCTGACCTCCTCAAACAGTGCTGTACACTTTACAATTATTATGTCTTTAGTTAAATTTTACTAAATGAATGAAATTTTTATAAAACCAAATAAAGCATAATTCTTGAATTATTGTTTAATATTGGGTTCGGGTCGTCCATTTACATTCACCCTCTCCTCTGGAAAAGATGTCATAGGATTAAAGTGATGGCACATCTTGAATCTATTACATTCGTATATTAATGACTTATTTGTAACTTTAAAATGTTTTTTTTTTCTTTGAAGTGTTCCCACAAATTATTAATACATATTTTCTAATCTAAGTTTACATAATCATGATACTATTAAGATTTAGGATTATTACTAATATACAATATTTCTTTTCAGAGTCACAAGCCGGTCAGAGTCTTTTGATTTGTCACTTTAAAGATTTTAAAAATTTTCACGTTTTTTTCACTTTCATGAGGGGGGGGGGTCATCCGAACAAAGGAGGCTTCGTGGATGATCTCTGCTAATGGAGTTCCTTCCTCCACCCTCACCGTCAGTTGGCTCTGGTCTGGGCCGCTTGTGCGCTGAGTTTGTCTTTGCTGCCGACTGGTCGTGCAAAGGCGTCTTATTCTCCTATGACATATAAAAACTATGAGCAGTACACAATTTAAACTTACAACTACATACATGACAATAAAATTATAATTCTTATTTACATTAATGACGACAGGTCGGTTTATATTAGATCCTTGCAATAATGAATTTAGTCCTATTTCTATATGATCATCAATAAGATTCTTTTTTATATCTTTTAGCGTTTCAAAAGTTAAAGTTATTGTTTAATAATATAAGAGCGGTTTCATTCGGCTGCAATATGTTTATTTTCGGTATATGAAGGTGCGTAATATTTCTTTTATAAACTATATTCCCTCTGATTCTTGAAAATAATCTTACCACTTTTTCCAAAAAATATCACACCTTGATATTTGTTTTATGATACCTGAGGTGTTTAACAACAACTTCTAAATACTCTTTTACAATGTCTGTTTTTAATTACAGATGTATCATCTTCAATATTTCTAAAACAATTTAATATTACTTTGTAGGGTTCTGCAACACTATAAATCCAGTCATTGCCATTTTGTAACCAAAACGGTGAGTTTTACATTCTCAGTTAGAACTCTGTTACACTTTTGAGTTACAGAACTTAATCCCATAAACAGTGAATAGATGCAACCATCGACTGTATGGTGTAATACACTTATTGAATTTGGACAAATGTTAACATAACTGTGCCTACATTGAACATATTCATCTGAGGCGAGAGGTACATAGTACTGCCTATCTTTAGATATCAACAAGTAATCGTGTTCAATTTTCCAAACTAACCAATGTCTTAACCTAGGTTGATAAAGTGGTATCACTTCGATTTCATAGGTTTCAAATTGTCTATCAATTGAGCTTAATGGTACTGTAACAATCAATCTTATGCTAGCTGGGTTAGCTTAATGCTTGTGCTGTACAAAGATCATAATACAAAAATATATCTTCATTATTTACAGGAACAATTAGTTTCAAATGAGATGGTATACTCTTCTCAATTTTATTCAAAACCTTTGTGAAAGCATGTGGATTTAGTAGTTTACTGCTTATCTTACCAGAGTATATAAGTTCTAATGCTTGCCTAAACTCTACTACTCTTAACTTAGCTTCATCAACAGTTTGACCTAAATGTCTTAACATTGTTGTAATTGCCATATGTTTTGCTAAGGACTGATGCATCATTATATTCTGTTCATTGAAGTTTGTATAATGATGTTATTAACCTGTCGTTGGCTGTAGATAACTTAATCATTATCTCATGAATAGCTTTAGTGTTACTTACAATTCTAGAATTAATATCTTTCATCAAAGTTATTTGTGTATGACGCGAACTAACAACTGTACCACTTATTAACTTTAGTTCGTCTACCTTGGTATTTACATGTTCTAAATCTTCACTAGTCGGTACACCAAATAACCACTTTAATGCATAACCTCCTGCATTATAAGTCCACGCTTATTTCTAGAATGTCCTACAGGTGGCAAAAGTTTTAATAAGTCAGTTATATCACTCTCATATTGTTCGATTCCTTCCTTCACTCTTATATATTCAAACTCGAAGTCTTCATTCCAGACGTTTCACACTGATATTTTTAAACTGTTCTAATTCTACACATCTTTCTTTTAATGGTATCAGTTCATCAAGGATTTCTACTAGATCAAAGTCTAAAACGATTCTCCATTCATCTCCGGATATCACAGAGTCTTCTAGCTTCCTAAACACAACTCCTTGGCTCATTTCAGCTGCTTTGACCAACGTAATAATCATTTAGTCCTGTAACAAAGGTTATACTTGACATCTATAATCTAACCTATCATTTATGTTATGCATATTCAATGTTGTTTAACTAACTTCTCCTTATTGTAATATAACACAATTGATCTTCTTAAAGTAACATCGATTTTATCCTTTCACTTCTTACAACTTTTTTTTCATCTGGCCTTCTGTATTAGTACTCTCAGTAATCTCATGTGCTTGTGTGGATATTACTCAGACAATTTTTAATCTTCAGGGTAGGCCTACCTTTTTTTGTTTTCTCTCACACAACATTCAAACTCATTCAGCAACATTCGTTTCACATTTTCTCTTCTGTCAAACTGATCATTTTCACTTCATTCGCTACTGAGTTGTAATCCTACAAGATGAAATTTCGAGAATACATAACAACTTCGGCTTTTTCTTACTTCTCTCATGATATAACACTTTACTTCTACATTATTATAGTACAACTTGTATGCTTCTATTTACAACTCAACTTCATAGTCTTCCAGTCTGGATGGCTTCCGCCTTTCCCTGACTGGTCTTTCATTGTTTCCTTCTTGGGCAGGTTGTAATCCACTCGGTCCGGCTTGCTCTGCTGCTTGGCTTGGTACTGTTGGATCTTCATCAACCTCCTCTTCTGCATCACTTGCTTCTTCTTCGAGGCTTACTCCTCTTCTTGCTTCCTTGCTAGGAACTTCTAGTGCTTCTTCATTTTCATTCCCATGAATTCTTCTACGCTGTCTTCGCTTTCTTCTTCTTTGTTTTTCAGTTCAACTACTGGCTTGATTCTATTCACGTGCACTTTGGACGTTTTTCCCTCTTATCCTTAAAACTACATTTAACTCAGATACGATTTCTACTATTTTTTATGGACCTTTCCATAACTGTGAGAGTTTTTAACTCTGCCCTTTTTTATGTGTGGTACATGCAGGTACACTAACTGTCCGACATAATACTCACTTTCTTTCGACTTCTTGTCGTAAATGCTTCTTTTGAGCTTTCCTTGCCTTTTCCTGGCAGTGTTTCGATAATTTCTTGAATCTCTTTTAATCTGGTTCGTAGATCTTCCACGTAATCTGAGTAGACATCTGTGTCCTCAGTTATTGTGAGATCTGCTTCTAAGGGTGTTTCCATCTTTCTTTCCGTACACCATTTCAAAAGGGGTGTACCCTGTACACTCGTGTTCTTGGCTGTTGTATGCCATGTTGATCATAGGTAACAGTTCGTCCCAGTCTGACTGGTTTTTGTTGACAAAGTGGCTCAGCATTTTAGGGATGGTTCGGTGTTACTCTCTCTGTCCGTCCGTTACTCATAGGGTGGTAAGCAGTCGTCTGTAATTTTTTTATTTTCAGTAGTTTGCAAACATTCTGAATCAGTTCTGATGTGAAATTCTTCCCTTGGTCTGTAATTAATTCTTTTGGTACTCCGATTGACGTTATAACTTTCTGAACAAATGCTCGTGCTATGGTTTCAGCTGTTTGATCTGGTAATGCTATAAATATTACGAAATCTTGTGAAATGGTCGATAACAGTTAATATGTACTTGTTATTTGATCTAGTTAACGGTAGTGGACCTACTATGTCCGCATGCTAATCTATAACCAAATTCACTCACTTCTTGAAACTTCCCTAATGGTGCTTTTTTGATTTTCCATAGTCTGTTCGTCTGTTGCATGAGTCACATGATCGTACGAATGCTGTTACATCTGCTCTCATTTTTGGCCAGTAGAATTTATCTTGAATTCTTAATATGGTCTTCTTTATTCCTCCATGTCCACTCGTTGGCAAATCATGATGTAGTCGTATTACTTTCTCTCTCAATTCTCTTGGTATTACAATTAATTTTTTTCATCTTCTTTCTTGAAGTACACTAGTCCTTGGGGACTTGTTTTGAAATGTTCATGCATTTTCAGTTTTTGACATTCTTTATCTTTCTTTGAGCTGCTTTAATCGCGTCTATATCTAATAAAGGTAACTTTTCACACTCATTTTTGTATACTACTCTACTTAGACAATCTGCATTTTTGTTTTTCACACCGGGTTTGTGGTAAACTTTGTAATCATACTCAGCTAATTTCAAAGCCCATCTTGTTAATCTACTTGAAGGATCTTTTAATGATAGTAACCATTTGATTGCACTGTGATCTGTGTAAAGAGAAAAGGATCTTCCATAAAGGTAACATCTGAAGTACTTAACTGCCCAAACTACAGCTAATAATTCTCTTTCGGTTACACTGTAGTTCTGTTCTGCGGAATTCAACTGTCTTGATGCGTATGCTATAGGATGTTCTACACCGTTTATTTCTTGTCCTAGCACTGCACCAATCGCTACCGTTGCTGGCATCTGTGCTAAGAATGAAAGATTTTGAAAAGTCTGGGTAGATCAACAAGGGTTCAGTGGTTAGTTTTTCTTTTAGTTTTTTGAAAAGCTGTCTCACAATCTGGTGTCCAATTAAATTTTTCATTCTTTTTGATTAATTTAGTTAATGGTTTGGCTATGTCCGCAAAGTTTGGAACATGCCTTCTGTAGTAACTGCATAATTCCAATGAATCCTCTGATTTCTTCTCATTCTTTGGCTGAGGGAACTCCTTTACAGCTTCAATCTTTTTCGGACAAGGCTTTACTCCTTGATTCGTGATTATATGTCCTAAGAAATTAATTTCGGGTTTTGGAATTTGGCATTTCTTTAGCTGCACACTTAAGTTTACCTCTTTAAACCTCTCTAGCACGTCACTCAAATCTTGTGCATGCTGTTCTATTGTCGGGCTGTAGACTAAGATGTCCTCCATGTATGGTAAACAAGACTTTCCTTTCAGTCCTGGATAAAGTGGTATCAATTAACCTCTGGAAAACTGCAGGGGAGTTTATAAGACCCATGGGCATTCTGGTATATACATAATGTCCTGTTGGAGTGCTGAAAGCTGTTTTTCTCCTGGCTGTCAGGATGCATTTTAATTTGGAAGAATCTCGAATTCATATCTAGCGCAGTAAAGAATTTACTTCCACCAAGCATGTCAAGTGTTTCGTGGATATCTGGTAAAGGATAAACTTCTGGTACTGTGCATGAGTTCAGATCTCTGTAGTCGATGCACATTCTGTGAGTTACAACACCATCTGGACCAGGTTTCTTTGGCACTATGACCCAATGGTGCTGACCATGGTGATACACTCGGTATTATGATTCCTTTATCTAGTTGTTCCTCTATCAGATCTTGTATCACTTGTTTCTGTGCATGAGGCACTCTGTATGGCCTTTTGTTAATGGGAGGGTGGTCTCCTGTGTTAATTTTGTGGCTTAATTTTGCTGTACATCCTAAATTTTTCAATTCCTCCAAGGCTAAACAAATTTCCAAATCGATGAAGTACGTTTCTAATCTTTTGCTTTTTCTTCTGGTCTCAAATGCTCTATCTTTTCTTCTACTTTTCTTCTGAATTCGTCGCCTTTTTTAGATACTGTGTTGACCCTTTTTGGTTCTGTCGAATTCTTTGATTTTAAATGAGGTTCTTCTAATTACAGATCAAAGTGTTCTTGTACATTACTAAATCTTCTGGGCTTGTATTAAACTACTTTCGTCCAACAAGTTCCATTTCTTACTTTAGTTAGACTTCTGGCTACATTAAATTCCATTGAATTTTTACGAGTGCTGGTTCTGTAATTACAACTTTGCTCTCAATTTCTCTCTTTCGTTGTCTCACATTTTCCCCCAATTTTAGTTGTACTAACATTTCTGAACGGGCAGGTATGTTGAGGTTAGTTCTGCAGTATGCTGGAAGATTTTCAGGCAAGTTTTCGTTTTCGTTAGGCTTCACTTGCGCGTTGATTGAGCGATCGGGTTCTACTTGGAAGGTTTGAGTTCGCTTGGTGGTTATACCAAGTCCACTCACACAATCATTCATAGTTTCTTTGTCTCGTTCGTATAGGTTGACTGCGTCACGACCTTCAATACTTAAGACATATCGTTCTAAATCAATGACAGCTCTTTTCCACCTAAGCACATCATACCCTATAACTGCAATATAATCGTCAGGCAAGTCTAGCTACTATGAACGTACACATCAATTTCTGTGTCTCCTAGCTTTATAGTCTGTTTTACTTGACCGTAGGTGTGCATTATGGCTCCTGTGATGCCATGTACACGAACATCAGTCGGTGTGAGATAGGTCCTTGGGTGACCGTTTTCTCTATCATCGAGATTTGTGCCCCAGTATCAATTATGACTGGCCCATTGACACTCCCAATGGTTCCATGAGCTAGTAGTTCATAGTTGTTTTTCCTGCTCAGTGATGTATGCAATTTTAGGTTTTTTCTTCGCCTGTCCAAACCTTATCTTTTGTAGGTTCAGATTTACTTCCTCACGGGGTTGCCAGCGGCGCTTCTGGGTTCCCCGCTGTAGTTTAACGGTTTAGAGCGTTTCTTGAACTATAACCGCTTCCTGAAGGTTGACCTCTTTCGTTACCCGTGTTCTTTGTTCTGGCCCAGCAATTATCAGCTGTATGAACCTTGCTTCTTGCAGAAGCTGCAGTGAGGACTTGTGGAGTTTGCCTTTGATTTACATTCTGATTCTCTGTGCCCTTTTTCTACGGCAATATCCACATTCCTTCATCTGCCTGTCTGTAGAGCTTTCTACATCTACAGTCTTTTGCTACGTGTCCTATCTTTCCACAATTGTAGCATTTACTTGTTAAATTGTTTCCAAAAAACTTTCCTTGGTTTTTCTTCAAATGGATTTGGCCTTTTTTCTAAGTTATTTATTGCTATTGCGGTAGTCACTGCTTCTCTAAAATTCTTTGGAAACTTAATCCTTGTTTGTCTATGCCAATTTCTCCGTAGAGTCCTCTGACAAAGGCTTCCATTGTTCTTCGGTCAGCTTCTTCTCTTAATACTCTATTTACTTCTTCGTTATTGGTGGTTCTCAGTGTTTTGTCACTGACTCTCTTGACTCTGTCAGAAAATTGTTCGATGGTCTCTCCTTTATTTTGTCTGATGTTAGCTAACTGTTCAAAATAATAGTGATCTGGTAGGCTATCTCCAAACCTTTTCTGTTAGAGCAGACTTAATTTCTTTAAGTGTTTTGGCGTTTTTGCATTTTTCATCTGATTTTGAAAACTGTAGTGCACTACCAATTAACTTTAATTCAATACTTGTAATGTTTGTGTTTCGTTCCAATTGCTCAGTTCTCCTATGCCTTGAATGATGTTGAAGAATGGCATGAGTAGATCGGCTCTCTCTCCGTCGTAGGGAGTAATGATAGACACTAGCTCAAATGGATGGTCTGCTTGCTGCTCCGATTGTCATATCCATAGCGGATGGTGACATTTCTGTTCTGTTCAGCACAGAATTTCCCGCGATGGTTTCGTCTATGCAGTCTTGAAGAGACCTGACTTTGGTTGAAATTGCATCAAAAGCCTCTTGAAATTCAATGGTTTTTCCTTCAAACGTTACTGTTGAACTCATGATTGTTGATTCGTTATAATGATCTTAATAATCTAACATTTAATTTAGGAAACTCTACAAAATTTTACGAAGTTCGATTTAAAAATATACGACTGAATTTATGACTAATAATACTATTTTTTCTTCAAAATCCCAAAAGTTCTATAAAAATAAATTTTCTGATAACCAATCAATGATTGATAGCCTATATCTATACCCAATCCTATCAATCAATCATCATCAATTGATGTTAGTGATAATAAATCCATATACATCATATAAAAACTAATTAGTAGATTAGCAATGCCTAACCAATTAACAATATCGATTTACACAGTACAAGTATACTAATGTGACGTTATAGATTTTGAATAACGCACTGGAATAGCGTCTAACTTCAAATTCAAGTTAATTTTAAAACATAAATATTTCTCAATAACAATTATCTAAACTCAAAATATTAATTTTATCAAAAACTATGACACTTGTTTTTAAAGAGTGCTTTTACATTACAAAGATTTAATAATTTAATTTTTTTATCTAGAAAAACATTGGCAATTCCTGAATATTATTTAACAAGTATTCTTATCTTAATTTTAAAATGAGAAATAGGTGCCCTGGAAGTGACGACCTGACATTGAAGTACACATTGTTACTCCATGTTAGAGTAATTTAATTTAATTTACTTGTTACTTAATAATTGATCACAAAATTAATAATAAATTGTGCTATCAATTCAATGCTGCATTCACTATTACACCACAGCACCTTTATTCTCTCTTATTTCTATGTCTTATTTTATTATATAATTAACGTAGAATATTTGGTAAAATTTAGTTTAAAAGTATATAGCCAATGTTTCTTTATTATATTTATTTAATTTCTGAACGTGAACAAAGGCTCACCAAATACCGCCGCCATTGTGACTGCCATGGTTGCTAGAGGCTGTGGACAGATGATGTTGGTTGTTGTCAGCGTCACCCACGATGTTGGTTGGTTGCTCCGCTTCCGTCTCCTAGGCTGGTGATGTGATGAAGATGGCAAGATGGCGTCGTCTCTTGGCGTCCTTTCTCGGTTTGGCGTCTTCACGTGTAGATTCCTTTATCCAATTCCCATCGTCTTCCTGTTGCACTTTTTACTCCAAAATTTTGAAAAATCCAACTTTAAAAAAACTTGTCCTAACTGTTAAAACTATACTTGACACTAGATTACACTGTTTAAGTAATTTTGATGTTCACGTGGTCACTTCGGCGTCGGGAAAACAATCAACTGTACAGTTAAATTGTCCCAAGGTTACGCGATCATCCCACCGCGCTGCCACCAAATCTGTAACGCGACCGATTTGGGGATTAATTGGTATCCGCTGCCACCACGGATGATTCCGGAAAAAAGAAATAAAGTTTTGTGCAACAACGTTTGAATTTTAAAAAACACTGTTTATTAATGATTAATTTATAAAAATTACACAATTTACATTGGTTAAAAAGGGGGGAGAGCACTTCTGAATGAGATAAAGTATTGAATTACATTATTGAAAGAATTTAGAAAATTTTATAATAGGGCGACAGAGAGTTACATGTCTACGAGTCTGAGGCCTGAAACTAGACTAGCTTCCCAGCACACGCATGGTGCTGACTCTGCATTGTCAGCAGTCTTACTGCTGACCTCCTCAACAGTGCTGTACACTTTACAATTATTATGTCTTTAGTTAAATTTTACTAAATGAATGAAATTTTTATAAAACCAAATAAAGCATAATTTCTTGAATTATTGTTAATATTGGGTTCGGGTCGTTACATGTAGATAATACCATGTGTCTCCTTAGAGAATTTAACCTGTATATAGTCCTTGGTCATTGTGTTTAAAAAATATATGATAAAACATGTTTTAAAACATATATTATGTACTTATTGTTTAAATATTTACATTACAGGTTGGTAGATAAGTTTATAAAATACTCACTAGTAAGATGTTTAGGTTAGGTAACTAAAGCATATAACTCAATAATATCGCACTCTAAATACTCTGAATACTTTTTTTTAGAGTCTCAACTCGAAAAGTTGCAGTTTTGAACTAGTACTATATCTGAAATCACCATTTCAAGATCTATATACATGTATAACGACACTTATGTAATACAAAGATTGCGGCCATTTTCATTCGCAATCCTTCATAAAAAGTGACATTTTGTAGTTGGTGCTAGACTGACTTGTTTTTCCCGTGAATAGTGACATATATTGAGTTGTAACGCCCTTCATCTTGATAGTTATCCCATAAAGGGCGTGAATAGTGACATATTTTGAGACGTTTTCATCTAGATAGGTACCGTAAGTAGTACGTTCATAATTTGAATTTGTTTTAATTTGAGTTGTGTCGTTATTTTTGTAATAATTTAATCCTTTTTTCAGGTTATGTCGTCTGTTTATTTTATTATTTTGAGTTGTGTCATTATTCAAGTTCTAATTTACTGCCTTTTCCAGGTTATGGCAACCGTTAATCTAAACATTTTGAATTGTGTCACTATTTATTTGATTATTAGCTGTTTTGAATAGTTTATGTTGTTTGTGTTATTAGAACATTTTGGGTTGTGTCACAACTTTTTTTAGTTATTAAGACAATCCGCTTCATTTCTCCCTCATTTTGAATTTATCTAAAATTTTTTGTCTATATTATGTTTAAAGATATTTACAACAGCTGATTTATATTGTGTTTTTATTGTGGGCTTTTGTTTCCGTTCAGTGTCATAAGTGATTTGAATTTTAAAATGGCTCTATGATTGTTTCATTAAATTAAGAAACACAACAAAAGACGTATAAGGTCTTCAAGAAGTCAGCTATTAATAAAATAAACATGATTAAACTTACTTAAGGACACTATTCATGTTACTGTGTCTCTGGATGAATTGAGAACGATAGCCTATAAATACAATTTTTGTTTCCTGAAATAGACAGCGTAAGCTTGTGCAAACATGCGCTTGCCACGTCATCGTCGATACGACTTTACACGTACGTTTAAAAAAAATACTTTTTTTCAGACACACGTGGCCAAGCATGTTTCTAATAAGAAAAGGGCCACATCATTCTTTGGATTTATTTGAAACATGTATTATTAGTACAGACAATACGGAAGAGACTTGGTATATTAAACTACGTAAACCTTATTAATGGGTCTGTTTCTAGGCTGTGAGAGTGTTACTTGATGGAATTATCTAAAAAAATTGTATATTGCTAGTATGAAAAGTATTGCAATAGGTCTGCTATTTTAAACGAAGCTACCTGAAATACCAAAAAAGGTTTGTTTTAAGTTAAAGCAAAACTGCAATGGCTACTACGAATTCGGAAGTTCATTACAATGGAAAAAAGTAAATTTTAATAACCAAAACTAGAAAAATTTAGACAGAAATACATGTTTCAGACAAAGAACAACTTTCTTCACCGTGAAATGCTACTATAGTGCCGTATAAAACCTAACAACGGAAAAATAAAATGTTAAATTTAAGTAAGTAATTTTAAGTGTATATATGTACGGTACATGTTTTATAGATCAGGACCGCAACGCTAGTTCTACTGCACCCCGAAAACAACTTAGAGAGGAAGGGAGTTTTAACAACGTGAAGTAGTAACTTTTTTCATTGTAAAAATTTAAACAAACGCATGAAATATTTTAATAATAGGAGCATAATATAAACGCTAATTATGCACCGGAAATTGAAACTTTTTGATCATACAGGCTTTCAAGATCCACGCATGTGCATAAGTTCTTGGTGAAAATAACAATTTAATGCTTCTACGGTATCGAAAATAATTTACACCAGGAGAAGTTTATTATGGCCAGAATTAGACATTTTTTATGTGAAGTATACTTCTCAGACCGAATATATAATTATTTATACGAACTGCTTCTTCACACGCTAATCATAAAACAAGGATAATAAACATTTAGTTTGCACCTTAATCGTTTCAGCAATGAAATAATACGTACTATAAAAATATCTTATACCGAATCAAGATATGCAGTTAAACTTATGTCTTTAAATGATACGCATGAACTTCAATGCTTCATCCTCTAACTTGGAGCCTTTTAAGAGCCTTAAAACATGGATCTTTAAAGCAAATGTTTGTTATTCCTTAATTTGTTAAAGCATTGGAATTCATCCAGTAAAAATCTTTTTCAGGTATGTTTATTATACCAGTAAACAAAGATATATATATACACACACAAATATATACACAGATATATATATATATATATATAAAGAATATTCCTACCAATCACCTCTTGTTCAATAGGAAATCGCGTAATCGTGTGAACATAAAATAAATGCTAATAACCGTATTTACACAACAGTTTAAAATTTGTTTTAGTGATTTGAAAATATAAAGTTGCAACATAAAAGACATTGCTATGTAATGGAAAGGGGTTTACTATATTATGGTTCTGTATACTATTTTTAATAGTTTTTTTACACATAATCAAACTTTATATTCGAAATTACAATTATATTTGTATATTATTGCGTGTTTATGTTTAAAGCTTCGTAATACACAATTAAATTTTAGATGATCGATGGACTTCTTAGGAATTATAAAGGTGGAAGATTGACACTTTATTTCTTCATAAAAGTGAGTACCCAGAATAATGCGATATCGCACTCCAAGCAGGGATGAAATTGGATGAAATTTATTCGCTTTGACGCTGGCGAATGAACCGGAAGAATGCGGGCTCATTGCAACTCTTTTTTCTATAAAACACCAAGTTTCTATTTCAAAAATTCCCAAAATGTTATTGTTTGTTATTGGACTATTCCTAAAATTATACGTTTGTGCTGACAATTTTCGGATTGGCAATGAATATTTTTGGATTCCTTTTTAATCTGTCACCTTGTGAAAATAAAAATCTGAGTAGAATTTGAGTAGGCCTATTACGCAAAAAACTATTGCTGTAAGCTAGTTTTCAGCTGATAAAGGTTTTTGAAAAAAGAAATATTAAGCAAGCATAATGATAGTTAAAAGCAAATTTTTAAGGCTTTATTAATTTTTAATGCATAACCCAATAATAATATAAACTTAAATGTTGATAGTTGAAAAATAAATAAATGAAGGCAGTTAAAATATATTAATAGATAATAGATAATCTTTAATAAATATTTGAAACTGAAAAAAGGGAATAAAAAAATTAGTAGATTATATTTCGTATATTTTAATTTCACTTTAAGGAAATATTTTTTTACCTGCTAGAAATTGGACATATTCCTTTTGTGCGACATCAAATCCGTTTTTATTACACCTTATGTCTAAACTTATGTAGCATTTTAGATTCGAATTTGTAAAATCTTGAAGATTGTCATATAAATTTTATTTATTCAGGAAGTATTTAAAATAATATGATTAAACTTGTTCAATCAAGTACAATATATTTAAGATAAAATGTTTCAATATATATTGCGTATCTAATGGCATAGGTTTTGGAATGATTTATAGTACATGCTTATACATATATATTCTTCATTAGTTCTTTAGTTGTACAAGACATGAGGTGGGATATTTATGTAAAAGCCCCAGTAATATATAGCAAGGCTATTTAACAGCAATTAAAACACTAAAAATGTTCTCAAAATCATTGGGTGGTAACAAAAACAAATGTAAAACCAAATTATGATTATTTTTACCCCAGATCCTTACCTGCAATCTTACCTGTTATTTGGATAAATGACCTTATAGAAATTCGCTAAACTTCTAGTAGTATCTTATACATAATTGGTTGTGTACGTATTTTCAGAATGTAAAAAATTGAGTATTGAGTAAAAAAGTATAACCAGCAGCGTCAAAAATTGCGGAAAGTATCTGAAAACTCATTTTCGTTTCAATTCATTCTTCCTCTATAATAACTTTTAAAGCAAGATTACATGTCCGCATTTTAAAAAACACTAGAGGTTTAACTACTATATTAACGTAATGGGATTCTTCGTTGTATATATTAGGTATTAATATATGAACTAAGAGTCAAATCAGAATTGTGATTTAAGTGGAGAGATATAATAATATGTTATATAACATTCTTATGCATTACTGTACTATATAAAGGATCCAGTCAAACCATTCTTAACTTATAGAATTGTAAAATTATATTCAAAAGTAAGTAATTGCCACCATGTTGTAATGGTTCTACCTTAAGAAAACTATTTCTGTACGTGAGAAACAAGACCCGGAGACCGCCACATGACGTGTAGCGGAACCGGTTGCATGAAAATTTGGGAAAAGTATTGTTTATTTCATTAGGCTACATGCTTACTATTTTGTATGTTAAACCCCCAATTTTTTTCAATCATCTTGCTAATTATATCTTCTGATACTTTCTTATTTAAATCATGTATACCTATAATAACTAATATAAACTGTTCACACACACACACACACGCAGCTGTTCTTAACACATCAAAATTTCATGGATTACAACATGTAAAGTCTGTAGATCAGTTTATTGTGATTACATGACAAGAACTGCATTTATTCCAGCTCCTCCAGTTTTAATCATTGCAAACACTCAGCTAATGAGTAGTACATTTTGTTGCCCATGAATGTTGGGTTTTGTTTGAAGGAAGTGGGTCAAATAATGATTATAACAGAGTTACATAGTTTTACCGCAAACATGCCATTATACAAAGGCAAAATTATTTAAAAAAATTAAAACACGTTTTTCAGCGGCATTGGTTTTGTGTATATAGAGGGTGAATACTGTCATTGTTTTTCAATGTGGTTAAGATATCCGAAAATATTACCACAAAGTCGTAGTTATCACTTGGAGTTTATTCTACTATTATGAGTAATTATTTTTATCTAAAAAATCTTCCATAACTATAATAGATTGAACGATTGTTTAGATTTTTACATGATAAAGCACATTACTGTTCGCGCACACGTCACAAATAGCGTCTTAAATCTATTGTTAACATTTACATTTCGTTCATGAATAATGATGTATAATAGAATAATATTATGTTTAATGTTACTCTTTTTACAGTCATAATAATGTGTAAGTGAAAATTATGTAAACAAATAAATTTTCTATTTACGAACTACTTTATATAAAGCAGCTGATTATGTGGGTTTGGAAACCATGCGTTGATTAAGATGGTTGAATCTATTGCTGTTTTCTATAGCTGTAAAATACTGTCATGCATTTTGCAGTGTTCTTCGTCCAAGTTTTATAGTAATTTTACGGGTAAATGTGCCAAATTCACAGTAAAATTGGAGCTATAATTTTCTAGGAACTACAAAATGTGTTATTTATATTTAAAAGTGTATCTTTTAACAAGAACGCAAATTATTTTCCTTACGAAAGATTTACCTATAACATATTTATGTATCCTTTTGTCTTTTTATCTTACGTTTAATATGTCTTAAACCATTACGCAAAATAAAGAGATTATAAATAAAAACAAAAGTAAATTAACTACCTTGACATATTAATCGTGTTGAGACATTATAAATAGCAGAAATAACATTCAGAGGGAAAGAAATTCAGTGAAATCTATGTTAAGAAATAATTAAAAAAGAAATAAACCTACCGTACACTAGAGCAAATGTCAACCAGGACAATCTTTTACGTAGGTGGTATGACCACCGACTTTTGGTAAAAATCGATGATCAGACGTCTAAAATCTTCAGAGTCGAGCTGTTTATTCCCTCAATATTTTGTTTGGTGAATCTCATAAAATGAGGTCGCATGAATTGTATTTGAAATAAAAGAATGAACTAAATGAGTATTTACAATCCAAATAGGAAAACTACTGCAGCTGAAATAATGTGTTATCAGACAACAATTATCTATATTTTCAACAATACTCGTATTACGTTATTTCCTTCTGCAGAAAAGTTTCTGTCGTTTATATTGTCGTTAAAAGGTACCACAAATGACAAAGAAAGATTAAGGCAGACTATATATTTACAATATTCACTGAAAATAAGTGTAATAAGTTTGCAAACTAAACAAGTAGAATATAGCTTTTACTGTAGGTACAATATAAAACAGACAATCTTCTCACATGACAATCACACAACGGTAACTGCATACCTTAAAATACCTAATCATGAATAGGTGAACTAGCAATTTAAAGTATAAAGAAAAACTTTGGTAGATGATAGTTGCTATCTTCTCAGTGTATATAGCAGGAACATATTTATTCCTTTCCATATTTTCACTTAAAAGTGGCGCTGATACTCAATCTGCTTTGTTTGTACGGGTTTTTTCATAACAATGTAATATGAATAATACATTATAGTATCAACATACTAACATTAGGTCAATTTCTATAAGAATTAAAATTTGTTTTTTTAATTTTGAAAGAATAGATTTTTGTAGTACTATATTGACTGAGCTTTAGAGAAGCTATTTGTTTACGATCTCTATCCGGCTTGAGTCCTAAAGACTTGAAAAATAGCATAAAAATTTATATTATTTTAGGAATACGGAGTTCGATGATGATACATCTCTCCATGGAATATTTATGAGAGTTTGCGAATATATTTTAATTGATCTTAGATGTAACCGTGATAGCAACAAGAAAATAATCCAGAAAATAATATTTTACACAATCTGAATTTATCTGAAAGTTCTGTTTCGTGTATGTATGTGTACGCGTGGATTAATGTAGTAAAAAACAATCTAAATATATAATCTTTAATTTAACTCGAAAACAGTTTTCTTGCGTCGAAAAGAATGCAACATGTAATTAACAGTGTCTAAATTTTTTTGACTGTTTGACTGTCTTATCAAAACCTACTGCCTGGCCATCCCATGGTACGTGTGAGTTGGACTGACATTTATCAAAGTGAGTTTCGGCAAAAATGGCCGTCAACCTGGAAGTGCGGTCATGCCGATGGAGCCGCCCACTTGTGGTAGTCTATTATTAATTCCAGTCGATTTCAGGCCACGCGATTGTATGTGTAACTGTTAACGTGGCAAGTTTTCCTTTATCCTTCATTTTAATTTGTCATTATTAAAACATAGTATATTAGTTTCACTCAGATTGTTTTTTTTTTCAGATCAAGAGGACGATATTCTTATATCGCCTCATGGAGAATTGCTTTTAAGTTGCATTTATTGTCAATTGTGTTTGAATATTATTGGATAACATATTTTTTAGATGTTGTTCGATAATGAACATTGCCTAATATTTCATGAAATATTTGCTTTCGTCAAATGTATGAGACTATGGTTTATGAGAACAAATTTAAGAATATGTTTTACAATGGAATATACTAAAGTATGTATTAAATATTAGCGTAAGTTAATGCTAATCCTCCAATTTCATATGCCAATTAAATATTACTTTTAATTGATATAAATCATAACAGTATTTGTAAAGTTATTAGTGTACGTTATTAGTGCCCAGAATTCTATTAAATATGTAGACTAAGCAAATAACAATAACACTAGTTTAATTAGAATGGATCGAGTTATTAAGTCTAAGATTTTATGTAATTTAAAAATGATATTTATAAACTATCCCTAAAATAAATAATAAGAGTACGACTCCCACATGTCGCTTCGATAAGTTTGCATAGGGAATTTCTTATATAAAGCTAATTCCATTCGTCAGATAGTCAGCCTATACATAATTATATACACCGTCCATTAGATTCGAATATGAAACCGGTATAATAATTAAAAATATTATTAATACATAAATACAAATGAACATCTTAGCTATCGTAATTCTCCTAAGAGAATAAGATAAAGATGAGCACCAAAGATCCACACGTCGCCAGGAAATGAGCATACCATACGTTGACTCCACACAAGAGTAAATACTTAAACGGATTTAAAAACTTTATTTTTTAAAAGAAATATATTTAAAACATTTCATATTACAAACGGATTTAAAAACATTTAAATCTTAAAATTCTTTTTATAATTTTCTTTAAAAGAACAGATAGTGAGAATAGTACTAACTAATTCATATTTTGTTTGGTTTATAAACAATACCACCACCTATATTTGTTTTTGGTATATTCCGTTAATTACATGAAATAACCTAATGGATTATGTGTAATAATGAACTTTGGTTTTTTTATATAAACTCAACCTCATTTAATAAATAGCTTTTCATTTTTAAAAAGTGGTTATAATTAAATTAATTATAATTTATATAACAAAGAATTTGCATTATGAGAAGCAAATATAAAGTTATAATATTTAACATAATTAATGACGTTTCAGAGGGAAAATACAAATTTAACACGAAACATACAATGCTGACGTAGGATAAGAAGTTCTTTTAAAAGTACATTGGGAACGCTAGAATCTCTAGAGCCATTTATTCTGCTTGACAACAACTTTATCAATCAGCAAGAAGTGACTAAACTTTTTGGAAAGATTCAACGTTTAAATGTCTTATGGCGTTGCAGTGTAATCCCTCAGATTTGTTTCTCATTTATAATTGATGTTATAAGTATAAGGTTTAAGTTGTTTTATATGTATATACTAGATGATTTATAACTACAATATGACTTTAAAAATTTACAACTGTCATATATTACTATACGGTTGATTATTGTTGGAATTAATAATTGTTTTATGCGATTTCTATAGATAGATATTGCTAAACAAGTGCCATCGTTTAGAGAGAAGAAATTAGTATCACTGCTTTTCAGTTGTGCAATCTCATCTCTCAATTTGGTAGATATGAACCTAAAAATGACTACAACTCTTGAAATAAAATATTACAACAAAGAGCCCCAAAAAAAAATATGATAGCCCCAAACCATACGTTTACTTGAGAAACCTAATTCATCAACTGCACTTGAATTAGTAAAGCATAATTTTACATACATATTTTATAAAAATTACGAGTGGTCTTCCCATTGTATTTAAACTATACTGCACATCAGATGTAAATGTCAGAAATCATTAAATTATGTCAGTGATAATTCAAAATGAAAAAGTAATTTTCCTCTTAGTAATACTGTCATATATTATAGTAAAAGGCAAAACATTACGTACGTACAAGGTTTTTCTGACAATGATTTGCAAACTAATTCTAGAGCTCAAGAAAATAGCACAAGTGGAAAGAGGAATCAATAGAAAAGGTAAGCATGTCTGTAAAGAACACAGGCTATGGACCGTACAGCACACATGTCAGTACGCACAAGTCAAACCCGTTGCCGCAGATTTTCAAACTTTGGCGCCAAATAATTTACTGCTAACACTTATTAACTTTCCAAGAATACTTAACCTACCCACTCAGCAGTTTTCGTTTCCCTCTAATTCAGTTCAGTGACAAAGGGATGTGTTACAAAATGCAAGCAATAATTTTAAAATCTAGTTGAATTACGTGTAAATGTAATTTGTTTTAAATAATTTATAAACATATAACTTTACTTGTTGAAGTATGTAAAACAGATATTAGCAGTTCTGGTGATATCTTGATAACCCAAAGATATTTTCACCACAATATAAGGAATTGTATCAAGGCATAGTGTACTCAAAGAAATGCGATTATTTGACGACTTTATATCCGAATTTATTTCAATGTTTCGAATGATTCTTAAACGAAGAATTTAATTACATTTTTTTTTTTCACAGGATTACATAATCTATTCCAGCTGAAAATTAGTAGATAACGACTAACAAATTTTATAATTTGGGCCAGCCACATACGCTTCGAGGCCAATTACATTTCACGTGTTTGCCAAGTTAATAAAAATTAGTTAAGTTAAAATAAATATCTATAGTCTTAAACATCAAGTTCCACCTTAGAGCCAAAACCATAAGATACTACCATACCATAAGAAGCTAAATTAAATAAATAAATTTGTTGCCAATAAATATAAATTTTTATTTCCAATAGACAATGTACTAATGACGGAAACCAAAAAAGATTATTTATGGCGATGGTGAGAAGCACTAATTTACAGCTCAATATTATATTTTCTTTTATAATTTTAAATATAACTCCGAGTATTTCACGTTTTATTATTGAATTGTCATTTCCAGATTTTCACAAAGAAAATTATTTATTTACATTTGGGTATTTACAAAGCTTTTTCCGGTATTTAGTTACAGTCGAGCAATAATGTGAATATTAAGTAAATAATTATTTTTTCGCTTTCACTTAGAAGATTCGAAGTCTCGTTGGATATCTCAAGTATATGTGATGATATTTTTGACCCTGCACCTCACATAAAATACTCGCATATCGTGTATAGAATGTTAACTAAATTTCCGTATCACAGATTAAAAAGTTGTTTTTAACACATATGCCATAACCCATTTTTAAAATTAAAATTTAATATTATAGTGAACGGAAATAGAATTAGAATTATTTCAAAATTAATCTGTAAGCTCGTAATTGAGAAACTATTCAAGGGTGCAAAGTTCAATATACGTAATTTTCAAATATTACTGTGAAACGTGTGCGCACATTAACTCTATTATTTGTAATGAAGCCCAGTTTACATGTATACTTATACAGGGTGTCCAAAAAGTCATGGGTCGGTTAAATATTTTTCAAAATATTTAAAATACAGCTACAAAACCTTACACAAAGTTACTGGACATAAAAATGTATTTATCACATATTCAGTGATCCGCTACTTCCTCAGGGGGGCGGCCCGCTAGGAGTCAGAAGAAAATCTTAAATGTAAGCATAGGTTGATATGCATATCAAATAAAATGTCTTTATTAGGAGAGTACAGAGCCGCAAACCCGACCTCAAACGGATAATCGAGTCAAAAATTACAGCCGTTCAAAGATGGCTAGAGTTTGCAACTTAGTTTAGTATACAAAATTACACTGATGAGCTTTTTGATTTTAATTTTCCTAACCCAAAAACTGTTTACAATTGAATCAGTCATTTGAGAAACACCTCCATTTTTTACCAATAATGAGTTAGACTTGAAATTTGTAGGTGGTGGTGGCAGCACTGTTCTTGCTAATATTATTCTAGCCTAGAACAGCTGTTAAATAATTACACTATGTTTAATAATTAATTGTTATTGTAGAATAATAAGTTTCATTATTTCTGAGGGGTATTCCCGCAGGCAGTAACCATTCTTGCTATAGTTAGATGTTATTAGTGGCATTCTACTCGTAAGTAAAGACAGACCATAACAGTTTTTTACTCTTAATTTCTTTCAACTTAGTTTTATCTTGTCTTTGTTATGGCACTTAGTGAACGTGAGAGAGTTACCATATTAATGATGCGTGGTTGGGGGGATTTAACACGGTCTCACAGTGAAGTTCAACACCTATTCAATGACTCATTTCCAAACCGAAACCCAATATTAAAATCAACAGTTACGAGAACAATATACCGTTTTGTAACTCATGGAACTGTCCCTGATCTTCCTAGAAGTGGTCGTCCACCAAGTGCAACCGATCAGGATTCGAGTGTGGAAGTTTTTCAGTCATTCATTGAGAATCCTTATGAAACGCTCAGATCGGCTGCAGGCAATCATGATATGTTCAAAAGCTCTATTCGAAAACATTTTGCATAAAAATGGTTTCAAGCAATACAAATTGACATTGCATCAATACTAAACGAAGACGATTTTGACAGGCGTCTTGAGTTTTGTGAAATTATGATGACCAAGTTAGATACAAATAAAATCCTTCAAAATGACACTGTATTTTCAGACGAGGCTACATTCATGTTAAATGGCAATGTAAACAAACACAATTGCCGTTTACTGGACTGATAGTAAATAAGCACTGGATGATAGAAGGTTCACACGCAACACCCAAAAAAGTTGAATGTCCGGGCCGGCATATTACGTGGAAGAATTGTGGGGCCGTTTTTTTATCAACGGAACTTTTAGACGGAGTTTCCTACCTTGACATGCTCAGTAAACCGTATAATACCAGCTCTTCGAAATATTGTTGGTGAAAACTTGGCTCAAATCTAGTTTCAACAAGACGGAGCACCCGCGCCCTACAGGAATATTGGTAAGGGATTACTTAAATGTTATGTTCCCTCAAAGATGGATCGGAAGGAGAGGTGCCATTGAATGCTCGTTCCCCCGACTTAACTCCTTTGATTTCTTTTTCTGGGGTTGTTATCTAAAAGATAGGGTGTATAAAAAGAAAACCACGGGATTTGGAAGAATTGAGGAACAGGATCTTAGAAGAAAGTGGTTGTTTGGAACGTGAGGAAAACAGGACTACAACACGCTGTTGAGGCCTTTTATCACCGATTAGCTCACTGTCAAACAACAGAAGGCGGACACTTCGAGCATCTGTTGTGAAAAACGCTCTCTGTAAGTAGTAATCTTCTAATGAATACATCACTGCAAATAATGAAACTTATTATTCTACAACAACAACAATTATTAATTGTAAACAGGTTTGGGTTAGTAAAGTTAAAAATCATAAAAGCTCATCAGTGTATTTTTTACATTAACCTAAGTTGGAAACTCTAGCCATCTTTGAACGGCTGTAATTTTTGACTCGGTTATCCGTTTGAGGTCGGGTTTGCGGCTCTGTACTCTCCTAATAAAGACATTTTTATTTGATATGCATATCAACCTATGCTTACATTTAAGATTTTCTTCTGACTCCTAGCGGGCCGCCCCCTGAGGAAGTAGCGGATCACTGAATATGTGATAAAATACATTTTTTATGTCCAGTAACTTTGTGTAAGGTTTTGTAGCTGTATTTTAAATATTTAGAAAAATATTTTAACCGACCCGGGACTTTTTTTTGGACACCCTGTATATTAACTTTTTAATTAAAAAATACGTAAAAAATACAACTTAAAAGCACAAAGCATAAACATTTTAGATGTATTTGCTCAACAAATTTAAAGTAATTATTAAATTTAAAAATAGAAGAGCTAAATGTATTACCAGATTTAATTCTGTAATTTAATAACTGCAATGATAGAATTGTAATTTTATTGTTACATTTGAATGTAAACCTCTGCGTTAAAAATTATTATTTTGGTAGCCAAGCAGTAAGTAAATGCCTAGTTATTTCGTTTACAATACATAACATTGATAATATTTAATAATAACTATAAAATTATCATAATCAGAAAATTATATTATCAAATTATGATAATAACTTCCATACGTCAGTAAATATTTGCGCAATACAATAGTAAATAATAAGAAAATGTGTTATATATAATAATACGAATATTTTACGTAATATATCTTACAGTTTCACTGTTTTCATAATTATTTTCAATACACAATGCCAGGAGTGATGTTTTTATCTTTCTTCCGAATTTTTAATTTTTAGGTAGATATTATAAATCTGCCTATTGCAATCGCCCTTATGAGAGAATATAAGACAGATGGTTTTGCATTTTGTTTTTTAATCATAACCCTCATAATCCAAAACTACTTTAACCACAAATTTCATATATTAATACACCATCTTATATTACCTAGGACTAATCTTAGAGTCATTAAAATGGTACTACATGTTAAAATATTCATAATTGTTTTTACAAAATGTAATAATTGTAATCATAATTAAATATTTGAACAATTCATTGTATATCAGTGTTTTATATACAAAAGTTACTGTTTACTTTTAATAATGATCAAAACTACCTGTATTGTTTTATTAAATCAATCGAAACGCCTCTTCTAGGGACTTTAATTACTGTACATAAGTTCCAGTTATAGGAATTAACTAATATATGTAAATGTTGTCTGATTCTCAGATATATATTAATAACTGTACATTTTAAAATAATATATTTTAAGAGTAACAAAGAGTTATTATGCCTAAAATATTCCAACCTTATTGTTATTGACTTTGCTCTAAAAATATGATTTTTATTCATTGAACATTTTATTCAAGGAAAATCATATACGGTAACTTTCATATTCCGTTTGTTAGAACGGACTTATTCACATGTTCCAACACAGACGTGTAAAAGATAGCATAGCTTTATCGGTTAAGGAAAGCCATTAGCAAAGTCTGTAAGTGCATTATCCTCTGTAATTAGGGTTTGGAGCACATGGACGTGAGGATTGGGTTTCCTTTACAAACTGTTATACTGTTAAGGTCAGTCTTGTTAACTCCTAATATTTGAAAACAGAATCTATGGTAAAATAGTTTGTTTGTCCATCTAATATGCAAGATAATTCTATGGTATTTGCATTTTCCTTTTGTTGCCCTTTAAAAAATTCCTAAAGAAAGTTCTAATTTTTGCACTGTAAAGTAGATATTTTTCATTTTATGAAGCAACACAAGGAGCCGACCCATTGAAGGGATCTAGAGTTGTCCTTATAAAATCAATATTAGACTCTAAACAAATTTACGTCCTTACTTGTTGTCATAGAGTTATAAATCGTTATTTAAAAGATATAATTAGTACGAAATCAAAACTTGTTTTGGGTTTCTTTAAAATTTTGTCCTCAATAAATATTTTAATGACAAAGCAAAAAGTATTTAATAGTTTTAAACGCGTATTAATACAATTTAAAACAATAAGGTCTTTTGATGACTATGAAATCATAATAATACTAACATAATTTACAAGGACACTTTTTCCGGTTCCTGGTATGAATATAGGCATATTCTTATATCGAAAATCTTTTCAGAATCCACCCCATTGGTCTTTAAAGTAGTGAAAAATCCCTACTTGGTCTTTATAGTTGTTGTAAATATTAATTAAAAACCCTTGTAAAATGTACTAAGCTATTCTGTGTAAACATTGCTAATCATTTTCCCTTTGTTTCCATTAATAGTGGACAAATTCTCTAAGGAGTAAGATTTATTATTCACATTGCTTAATATTTTAGCGATTAAATAAGTACTCATCCTTATAAAATACCTTAAAACGTGGTAGATGGTCAGAATTTCAATCCAAAGACTCTCTATGGGGCATTCAGCAAGAACTATAAAGGTCTGCTGAACTGTGATTTTGAATTAATGTGCAATTTCTAGCTCTAAATGTTCTAAAATGTTAGAATTATTTTTCAGTTTAGAAAGAAAAAAAGCACGTAATTTCAATGTACTTTTAACGTGACTTTTTCTAATTGTTGATTATTAGATACATACTTTTCTTTTGATACAAATAGGCTTTTCTAATCAGTGATATAAATGTTCTTATATTTTGGGAGGGGGGAATTTTGATAATCCAAAATCAACTATCAAACAAAACATACTGACATCTAAGTAAATTACAATGTTCATAGATATAAACATTTTGGCGTATTTTCTTATTCGTGGCCACTAGGCAAACTCAACATCAGCGTCGAAAATATAATTCACTTGAACCAGCAGTTATAATACATGCAAAATCTACAAAATTGCATGAGAAGCAGGGTGCTAGCAGTGAATAACTTTTATTATGTATTTAAATACTGTTATGAATCCTATATTGGTTGTCCTTTGATAAGAGTAGGCATTTTAAAAATGAGTGTGTGTATATATTTTCTTGGTCCGTTAAGAGTCAAATCAGACATTGGACAAAAAAAATAAAATAGGAGTAAATTACAATTACAATAAATATACACTTTTAACATAGCGAGAAGAATATAAACGTAACATTGGTGTCAAAAATATAATTCACTGGAACCATAAGTGGTCATAAAGGTTCAAACCCTACGAAATTTCGAGCGAAACTGTGGGCAACTGCTAGTATATTCAAAAACTAAACATGAACTATGTGATTAAAAATAATAGTATAACATTACATTTTACCAGCTTCTTCTTATTGGAAACTAAATGCTTAATATATTTTTATTTAATATATTTAATAATTTCATTTATTGGAGTGTTTGATTATATATTAAGCACATAGTATAACATTGTTTGAAGTTAATTATTCTTCTTAATAGGTTAAAATAATATGGTTGCCTATACAGCCACCTTTTTTAAATATGAAAATTTTTCCTATTTATACTTTTCACCTGGATAATAAACTATACATTTCATATCCATTAATAAATACTCCAACATCACTTTTTATGGATTTTTGGATGTGTTTACATTTTGTCTCTCAGTAAGCAAGTTTATTGGTAACATAAAAATTTTACAAAAAAAACATCATCGAAGGTTTCATTAACAAAAGTAAATGTTTAGCTTCACATTTATTGTCTGAGCGTTATTGAAGCATATCACTCGAGTGGTTTGAAAACATAATTTTCGTCTCTGTCTATCTATTTGTCTGTACAAACGATAAATTAAAAACGAACTGACATATAGTTATGAAATTATGAATGGGGCTTCATTTCAATTTGAGGAACTACGAGTTTCATGATAATACATGTCACTCTATAAGATTTTTCAGAACGTCAGCGAATATTTATTCTATAGTTTTACGGATGCATGGAGAAAATAAATTAACCAAAAATTTATAAAACTGCAAAGTACACTCCTAAGAGAGTTTAAAATATAATTTATTAACACCCGTAGCATAAGTATTTTAAGATATACAACTTCATTGAAGGTAACTTGGTTTGTGTGTGTGTGTGTGTGTGTGTGTGTGTGTGTGTGTGTGTGTGTGTGTGTGTACTATTACTTTAAAACAATATGAAACCCAATTTATCGAAGAAAATTTCAATATGGTATGTGGTAACGTATATTAAGACAGATTTGACTTGAAGTCTTGAAAATTTTCATAAACTTCAATCTACATAGACCATAATAAGTAAGAGATTGTGCATGTACAACCATGGAATTTGCCTGAGCGTCGCTGAAGACTACCACTCAGTAAGTTGACACAATTAATCTTTTATTTGCCGGAGGATGTAGAATTTCTCACAATGTCTAAGTGTTGTTTTGTTATTTTATTTTAAAGAATATTATTAATCAGATCTAACGTTATCGTAAACCTCGTTAATAGCTCAGAATGGGAGGTTTACACAGTTAGCCCTAAATTTTTATTTATACATTATTTTTTATTTGATTTTATTTATAAAAAGGTACTTGATTTATTCGCTATTGGCTCAACTTGATATTCAAGATCCTTCTAAATATGTTAAAGTTCTCAGGTATTTTGAAAGTATTCTCTTATAATACACACAAAAATTATAGAAGTAACTGAGGACGGAAGATTGCTGTTTCTGTTTCTCAGACTTCTCAGTTCTCTCAAAGCGAGGAGACTCTCTAAGTCTCAGTTTCATCATAGCAATAAAATACGCTTTTTTAGTTCCTAAAATATTGCTAGTAGTTTATTTTAATGCATAAGTAAAAAATAACCACATACTTTCCTCATTTGTAAACTATTATTTTAAACTAACGAAAGTGATTCTACAAATATCATGTATGTTGATAAGTAATATTTATAATTGTTTTACACTAAGTGAAATTGGCTTTTAACGTAAAATTAATGGATTATTACTTTTGAAGAAATATCTTAATGTTACATATGAATAAATGTAAATCAAAAATGTATTTCATATAGTTGTATATATCACAAGAAACACTCATAATATGGGTATCTTACAAATGTACTACTTTATTTCTACGATAATGGAGTCTTATATACTTTTTATTCACAAAAATAAAGAATACTGGCAAATCAGCGTACTATTTATGTTCAAAACATATAGGTATTAGGTTTTAGTTATTTTCAAATTTTTATATAAAAAATTACTTTTCTAAACGAAAATAATAACAATAAAAGAATGCTCTTAATATAATAAACTTTTTGAAGTGGTCAGTGAACACTGTACAATTAGTAGTTTTTTTGGACATCTTTAATTTCTAGTTTCTTTTGAGTTTAATTATTAAGTCTAGTTCCGAATAATTATTTCGATACAAATATCGGAAAAACGTCATGATAATTTTTTATATAAAACTACGGAATTTATACAACACTATATTTATACCTGAATTCATATTTAATTTTGCTCCATTATTCAAATATACGAAAATTTACATATTATTCCCGAGTTCTTTATAGCGTATTATATCTATAACCATGCCTTAGTCTGTAATCCTAGCGAAATCTTCTGACAACTTCTCTGATTAAAAATCTGGGACATTTAGGAGGGCCTACGTACAGTTGCGGTTTGTAGCTCGTACATATGAGTAACGTCCAACGTGTAAGGATTAGGAACTCAAAGTTCCCGTTACGGTGGACTTTAAAGCTTTTCAATGAAGACTGATCTGATAAACTCTGAAAATATTATTGTAAATTGTTTGTTGTATAATCACTACGGTTATTTTTCATTTCGAGAGAAGAAAATGCTTTACGTAGTTTTGAAAAAAACAAAGATTATGTAAAATAAATTGTATTGTTATTAGTATACCTAATCTTAAAGAAATACTTAATTTAATACAATCATCTGTTTAAAATGTGCAGTTTCAATTTAGAAGTTTATATCTATATGTATTATTAATCATTTGTCCGTTATTAAATTTGCGAAGGTTTACTTATTACAGCGTTATGTTAATATTATCGCAAATGTCTAGGCTCATTCTCTACATTTTCTTGTCAATCTGATAACTTTCTTGTTATTAAAATATGTCTCCTATATTTATTAGAATAAGTGAAATTGACACTCATATGAATACATTCTTTATTTATGGAAAACATGTCGTAACCGCTAAACTGTAGATGGGCTCCTTGTGCCCTCTGCGTATTTATGTTAGCTTAAGCTTGCATCGCTATCTGAGCTTCAAAGCAAAGAGGTAATTGCTGTTTGAGAGACGTTTGTCTGAAACATTAAGTATACTTAGTAGGTATTACTTTCTAAAATTATTTTTTACTTATGTTTCATATATTATAATATACCAGAGAGTTAAGAGATTTATCATTTTTAACTATATGTTAAACGTTGCTGACGACATCATGTCATGACTGTCCACACGTAACTGCGTTGTATAAAAAGTCAGCCCTGTAAAGCTAATTAACTAGCTATTTAACTTTAAAATATAACTTGATTTATATTAAAGGAGTGAAGAGAAAGAGAACAATTTATTTGATGAAACCTAACTCGGTGAAACAAAATTTCTATAGTTCCTAATGTCTTTATTAATAGTTTTCAGAAAAACCGCGTATATGTGTATAACATATACATTGTTCAATGTCTGAAATTAACAGAAAAATTTATGGTTTTGTAACATAAGAGCGTTGCTTTCGATAGATTTTGGTTGTAAGGTGAATGGATAAATGTAAATTGGGATTTAATTTCTATCAACATCTGTTACTGAGTTTACTAAACAACACAGATACCCCCGGTATGATATAAAACAAATGACACTTAATTTTTTTGCAAATAAATAAAAAAAAATTAAGAAGTAAATAATAAAAAAAAGTACGATGCAAATGATGTTAAACATATATTTTGTACATTTCATCAAAATTTTAAAATCTTTTTCTTATAAAATAAAACGACTTTATTACGGTCTCTGCAATGAATATAGGCTTATTCTTATTTCAAGAATCTCTACGAACTACCCCCCCTCCCACCTGTTATTTACACTTGCTAAAACTCCCAAGTTGGTCTCTAAGGTTATGTAATATTATTAAAAAAATATGTCTAATTTAATCGAGTGTTCTGTGTAAACATAATAAGGGATAATCAACTTTATTATATTTAGAGTAGGTATATTCTCTAAGAAGTAACAGTTATTTTTCAAGGTGGTTTATATTATTATATTAGGGATTACGTAAGTACTCATCTACCTTAGATAATGTCTAAAAACACAAGAAGGTTAGAATTTGACTCAAAAGACTCCATTTGTAGCATTCAGCCAGAACTATATGAAAGTTCGTTGGACAATGATTTTGAACTAATGTAGCAATTACAGCTTTACATGTTGTAATATAGTACTAATATCTTTCAGTTTATAATAAATAAATAAATAAACGTGTAGTGTAATTCTTAATGTACTTTTCTATAAACTTTTAATTATTAGATATAAAAGATAAAATTAATATTAAAACTTTATTATAAATAGAAAGATTAGTATAAAACACATATTACTTCTATTCTGACAAATAGGCTTCCCTGACCAGTGATGTAAGTTTTAGAACGGGAAGCAAGTCAAAATCGAATGTGGAACAAAACTTACTAAGAACAAATTACACAACAATGGCCATAAATACTTTTTGCGTTTCATACAATTTAAGAAATCTAGTACAGTTAATATAATTTAGCATATTTATTACGGTAGTGCTTTATTATAGTCAGTATTTGTTATGTTTAATCGTGTTGCCATTTGAAGGAATAAATAGACAAATATTTGCTCCTACTAACAACGTATAATACAGCTTGAGGTGTGAATTGTATATAAAAGTGCAAACATATCACTCTGTTATTTTTATAAAATTATAGGTATTAGACACTAACCACAAGGTAACAAAAGTGTTTCTTTACAAGCTTTATCTAGAGTAGTAATAATCTGTGTGCTATTTACTGATAAAATTTTAAAGCCTATAATGAAATTTTTTAAGACATGCTACCAATAGTTAGGCTAAGTGACATCCCATCATTACCTCAACATTGCCGGTGTATAAACAAAGTAATATGTTCCATTTTAACTCTACGGTCCACTTACTTGAGCAATTGGATATTGCTATTCCTATTTCTCAGCCAGATCTCGTTAAGTGCATGAAAACCACGCAACGTTATCGACGTCAGTATACAAATAAACAGATACATTGGAGTATCGATGGTCTTATAACAATGTGCCACAGTGTTGTCAAGCAAATCATTCCATACCGCATATTTAAATGTCATATGGTTGAGATCAGTTCTTTAAATTGGATTAATCTATTATTTACTCGTTACCATCATAGTTACCCTTAAGACTAATTTTAAAATGGCTGCCAGTACAGACAAACCTTATACAGCGAAATGCACCATCACTTCTAAAGAAACCGTCTGTCTCCAAGTAATTTTCAAATTATTTAGATTATGTAATCAATCCTTAGTAAACTAATTAATGTTATCGACAAAAGCTTTGATATTACAGTTTGTTCTGAGCAATTTATATATAACGACAACGCTGACATCAAAGGTGCTAGTTAAAGGTACTTTGATTAATTTACTAATCAAAGTGTATTGTCATGTTCGTTCTATTTCATAGCAATGCATGTACCTTTGAAAAAGGATAGCATACAAGATTGTAAGTTTCGTAATTTATTATTTATATAATTATATGATATACACTATATACTCCTTAATATTAAATTGCTTTTTTGCAACTAGAGCCCGGTTTTAATCATAATTAATTTATAGATGATAAGATTTTACCGTTAAAGTTGTCAAAGTAGAATATATTTTTATATATAAAAGTTAGTGGAATTTTGTTTCTTTATATAAAAGGTAGTAGTTTGCCACACTACTTGTCGCTTAACATAATTTGCTGAAAACTTATTTCGTTCTCGAGATGTCCTACGGATGTAAACATAGATAATAATATCGCAATCTGCTAGCCTACTGAGACTTCGACGATGACGTTTGGTCAATTCCTAGAGATAGATATTCACGTTAATTGAACTAATTATTAGATCTTAAGTGTTGGGCCAAATTCAAACTTTACTAATGAAAAGTATCTCTAAATATACAGTATTTAGTTCGAGTATGTAAAGTACAGCCACATAGCTAATCATGCCTGTGTAGAAATGGTGTTTCGTCCAAGAATTTAAGTCTAGAGCTCAATCCATTATTGACAAATCACCTTGTGTAATAGACTTTGGTATTGCTCGACCAAAACCCATAGACACTTATCATCGAGCCATATTTTGTCTATATCAATATTAAATATATATAACACAGTATTAAGGAAAAAAATGTTTAAATAAACATTTTGTAGTTTCTACAAAAAATTGTTGTATTAGTTCATTAGTACCAATTTCTATTGGTATCCATTTCAACAGTTAATTGTGAGGAGTTTGATCTAAAAAGTACATTGATTGAGAGACAAGTAGGTTTCATGTAAATTAAATAAGTCCCTACCTACATCATAAACGCTGTTATTAGATACTCAAATTATTATACATAATTTTAACCCAAAAAGTTAAATTGTTCCGTTATGGCGCAAAATTTTACACATATATATTTTTACGGAAGCAAATCCCTTGAAAATACTGGAACTATAAGACTATACATCATTAGTTAAATGAATAGCTAAGATGGCTTCTGATTAATAAAATCAAGTCTGACTGGACGGTAAGGAACGACAAACCTTATGAAGTCATGAATTATTTCCCCTCCTCTCTCTCTTATAGGTTAAAGAATGTAATGATTTATTTAATCAACTGTTCCCATGAACTCAATAGAAAATTTCCTTGCCTTTAAGATGTCAATACATATTAAAATAATTTAAACTTGCAAGTTTATATTGTTCGTAATGGAAGTTGCTTTAATTTTCAGTATTTATTAGGAAGTTTGAAAAAAGAGCATTGGAGTAACTTAGTAGTGGAACTGAAATATAAATACTTATAATTTTGTATCTATATTTTAATTGAGTAAAATTAGTTTTAAAAGTATGCATTGAAGTATGTACACATGTTAAGAACATATGCCAGAAGTTAAGAATCGCAAAATGCAAAAAAATTTTAAATTGTATTAATCAAACAAAATTGAAGTCTGAATGTCCCAAAATGTCGTGATAAATTGTTCAGGAACAAGTGTGAACTACAATTGAAGCCATTTCCGGCGTTGGAACTGCTTCATCAGTGATAGCCTGCCACTAGTGGTGTTGATCATTATCCAGTCTGTGTTTAATACGCTGGTATTTAAGACCGAACCCCCACTGGGAACTACTAATCAGTTTATGTTTAATTTTTTTTAAATATTTATTACCTAAAAAAACTATTTCCACTCCTCCCTCATATCCTTAAATCAATATCCATATCCATCCAGTATTAAAAATTGTCATTATGAGAACTGTCTCATCTTCAATTAGGCTATTATCCGTCAGTAAACTGGTGTCCTATGAGTTCAATATTATCCTCAATTGGACTACATATACATATACAGTCACAATAAAATAAACACACACGAAGACAAAACACACAACAGAGGAAATGGACATGGATAGCGATGCGAGAACGATTTGTGCGAAAAGGAACAGTAAATCAGACACTACACGTATTCAGCAGCACAATCTCTCCTACCCTTAATGGTTTACAGGGTTCATACTGAGGCAAAAATTCAGGGAAGAATGGGAGACTTATTGGAGCCTATCGCATGGCACAGTAGTACAGTAGTACTTCAAAAGCATCTCGTTACTGCGAATGGCTTAAGGTACAAGATGTACCAAACTTGGAGGTCCAGGAGTCGATCTCAAAATTTTAAAATGTAAACACTATAGAATATGGCACATTTTAAAGTTCTATTTGACAAAATTGTCATAGAAAAGTTTATATATAAAACATGTTTATTGTTTTAACATGGCGATTCAAATAATAACAAAGTATGGTTTTATATAAAACTGGTCAGTTCTTAATGAGAAAAAAATACTATTTAACATGAAATGTAATATAAATGTATTGAATAAACTGTACTTAAAATCCTAGCTTTTGTTGTTTTTACCACCATTTGTTAGTCAGTCCGTCAATATGAGAGTATTCCATAGGAGGTTTATGCCAAGGCAATATTCTTACCACATTGGCATCACGAGACTTCTGCTGGCTGGTAGTGAGGTGGCAAACAGGGTGGAATTTTTCCATGGATCCCCGACAACTTTTAAACGAAACCTCAAGGAAATACAGACGTTTGGTTAATCACGACTGAAATTTATTACCTAGCAGCAGTCCGTATTAATATTAGTAGTAATAGTATTTTAGTTGTTTTTTTTTTTAATTTAGTTTCAATTGACTGTATATGGTTAATTGTTTTTCTAGTGGATTGTATACTTTTGCTTCTTTTCCTTATGAATGGCTCTAATGTAGTTTGGTTGACTGTTGTTATGTATATATATATTTGTAATGTTTCGTCTGTTTCTTGTGCAAATAATTGATAGTCTTCATTAATGTATACCATTTTATTTCTTGCTTGTAATAATCAGATATTAATTTTAGACATATAGCGTGATGATATGTTTGTTATAATGTTTATTTATTATTTTTTATTGTATAGTTTGTTTTACTGAGTTGTTTCTAGAATATTACTACCGTATATTGTGTATTTGTTATTATTGATTTGAATGTCATATTCACTAATCTAATAATGTTATTGTGTACTTAGCATTAATTTATCTAAATGCTATATTATTAAATATCTATTAGCGTAACTCAACATTAGTTTTCAATTAATAGCCAATAGCTATAATTACATTGAATTTATTGTATTGCAAATGGCGATTCTGTGAATAAATCAATAAATAAAAGTTTGAACATGTAAAGGGGGAAGTCCGTTTTAAGCCTCTGTGTAAGACTACTCTTGATAGAAAAGTTATAACAGCTTGAAACAAAATATATTTTCCTCCTGGGTCAAGAAAGGTTCATGTCAGGAATGTGCTGTGTCTATCTATAAAGAGACATGAAGCCTCAATCCTCCCTCAGTGGCATTACTATTTATTATAGTTTGATTAATGCAGTGTCTCGTCGTATAATTTGCTCCTTCTCACTGTACGAAACGAAACGAACTTTAGAACACCTATCAAGACAACCCTTTGGAATCCTTATTTAGAATCATAAATCAGCAGATAATTTCGGTTACGATGTAATGTCCCTTAAGATAGAAGGCATTTTAAATAAAATACTTGCTATAATTTTTAGAAATGAGTCTATCAATGAAGAATTTTGTAAGCTACTTAAACATTTTGTCTTACATTCATTTTTAATACGCGGTTTCAGTAGCCCTGTACGTTACGTATAATACAATTCCATTTGAGTCTGAAAAGTTTACGTGGAGTCACGGACGAGGGCTGCTAGCAAACCTCTACTACGAGAAACACCAAATTCACTGGAGAACCATGTCAACTGTAATTAAGTGTGAAGCAAGTTCGCCAACCAGGCAGACATGTGGCTCAAGTTTGGCTGACATGGTACTTGGAGTTTCAGAGGCTTATCTCCTCGAGCTCTCAACTGTGCTGCAAACTTCAGGTAAATAGAACTTTCATAACCCGTTAACATGAAGACTACTCAATCCTATAACTGTACGAAAAGGATATCATTTTAGAAATTCAAGCATAATATAAATATGATAGCAGTACATTCTTTTTAATATTTTACTTAACTATGAAAATAAGTGGACAGCGTACATTGTAATATACATAATTCCAATAAACGAAAATATAGAACATTATCACGAGAGGGCGTTCGTAAAAAATACAAAATCATGAACTGACCCTACACACGGAAAGTAGCGCCTCTCTGCCGTTGGTGGCCCATGTTTATTGAAGACAAATAACATCCCGACCATCTAGCAGTGAGTGTATGTAAACCTAAAATGTATTTACTTCATGTTGTGTAATTTCATTATGCTTCATAACGTCTTGAATATAATTATTATTGACGTTATCGAAGGCTATTACACGAGGAATGGACAGTTGTATATCTGTATATCTACACGATATACCTAGAACTGTCATATGGACTTGAAATTTTGCAAAACGCTTTATTTCTATACGAAAAATAACCAAGTCAGTGTTATAGTTAATTTCATTTAACAGATTATTAGAGATCATTCTTAGAACTTATATACATAGTGTCCTTACGACATGCCCCCTTCTAATTTAAGGGAAATGTTTGAGATAAAAAACTGTCCATAAGAATGGAACTAGCCTCAATAATCTTTTTACGTAAGTTACTTAATAATTCAGTTGATAGTTCGTATTTGTTAAGTCACATAGGTTTACATGTACCACATCATATATTTAGAGAATTTAATTTATTTGCTTTGCCTAGATGTAAAACAGTTTCTCATTATAATTTTCCTTTGTACAAGACTCTACGGTTTCTTAATTTAAACCAATTAAACTTAGATATTTTTAATGATAATTTGGAAAATATTTTAAAGATATGCATCAACCTTTTATTTTGATTTAATTTATTGTTCATTGTAGAAGTGTATGTGTAAAATGTAGCAAGTTGTTATTTTTATTTAAATTGTATAGAGTTCATTTATTTAGGTTGTGTAATAAATATTAATTTGTGTAATTGCCAGCAGTTTAGTTTAGTTTAGTTTGTTATGTAAAGTTCATATTAAGAGTACATAAATTTTAATTAGGATGGCTGTTTTGGGAATAATTGAAGGTTTTATCCTTTGTTTGTGCTATATCATGTCCTGTAGCTGTCATGTAAAACTGAAAAAAAAATAAATAAATAACTCAAGAACTAATTTGGAAAAAAATTTAAACTTTAATATTTTTAACTATCACAATGGGTTTTGGCAAAATTCCTCCTCTCTTCGTCCAAATATTGATAAAAAAAATCTTTCCCCAATATTCCAACATTTTTATTCAATGATGTGCTATTCCTGACATCCATGGAGGTGCTCAGGTGTAAGTGACACATCTGTGTTCCTCGGAAATGACGTAATATTTTTCTGTTCTTCTTGCTTACAGCAAATGTTTGTATAAATTGCGCACGTAAACAAATGGGTTTTTCGTGATATGTTCAAGTTTGTGAACAGAGCTATACAGAACATTGAGTTTAATCTTCTGATTTTTCTGAACATATAATGTTGTTATTACGAACAGTCCAGTAATAAAGTTAGGCGTTTTCTTAAGTCATATACAATATAAATCCTACTAAAGGCTGACTGTTTACATGTATCAATGAAATTCAGAACAATTAGGAGGACTAATACTAGGGTTTTACTTTATTCCGAATATATTACATACTTAGTATATTATATAATAAATTATGTGCAAGTGTATAAAATTAAAACTTTGTTATACACAGCATACTACGGTACGAATAAATCAAGAAAGTTATGTACTGTGTATACTAGTATAATTTAGTAAATAAACTAATACATAATTTTTTCTAATTGTAATAGTATATTGAAAAGAACTTCACTAAACCTAATAGTTCTAAAACTGTTCGAAAATACAAAATCTTTAAATAATTAAATTTATACAATATAAATAATGAAGGGGCGTACACTACCCGTTTAACACTGTTAGTAAAGTAATCGATTATAATAAATTGGATAAATAAATATACTAATCCAGTTAAAACAATCCCTACTATCTGTACAACTCTGTGTTAGCACATCTGTGTAGCTTCTCTAGCTTACCCGAAAATATTATTTAAACAATGCTATAAATCATAACTTAATGAGCAACATTAATGTGAAAGGTTTATCAAAAAAGCTTCCACTTTAAATATTGAATGGAATTTCATTTTTAAATAGACAATTATGTATTCTATAATGGTACATATCCGACTAAAATTCAGTTGGGCATCGGCACAGCCTGTTCAAATATTTATACACAGCGTGAGCAAACCAATAGTTTATTATTACATTATTTACTCTTTATCTTCATCCAAAATTATTTTAGTTGTTGATGAATAATTTGGAAACCTCTTTATAACCTGCTTTTCAGTTTAAAAGGTTTATATTTGAGATATTAATATTGAATTATACAATCTGAATGACTTTATCGAGGAGAGAAAGGCAATGAGCTTATCCACCATATTACATCAAGTTTCAAAACTCACTTATACAACATGAAGCTGTAATGGATACTGTATCTGTAGGCGTGGTCCATTAGGAGAAGGGTCATGGCGGAGAACTACAAAAGGGCTGCACGGCAACATCTGGGCGGTCCTCTGTAGATCGAAGAACCTAACGAAAATAGGGTGTGCGCGGGAGTGTGTTATGAGTGGCATAACATACTTCAGGCGATATAGTGTCTGTGTCAGTATCGAGTAAAAACATGTAAGTTAATAAATTTGGTAATTATTTATAGGAACGTATTATCATATAATTATCAGGGTTTTTTCAATCATCTTAATATTTTTCATTTCAGTTTTAAAAGTACCTGTATCAAAAAGCAATAAATTTAAAATATCATGCGTGGAGTTCAAGTTAGTAGTTTGCTATTTAAAAATGAGTTTACAAATTTTATATGTATATATATATATATATATATATATATATATATATACGAGGGTCGTCCACAAAGTAACCTCCGTTTTGAAATAAAAAATAAACCAGTTGAGATACAAAAAGTTTATTATATAAATGTTAAAACTACAGCTTTTCTCTACTTTTCTACATATTCACCATACAAATTCAAGCACTTATCATATCTTTTAACAGTTTTTTAAATTCCGTCTTTGAAAAAATCTGCCGCCTGAGAACGTAGCTAACCTGTCACAGCGTTTTGAAGCTCTTCATCACTCGCAAACCTCTGATATGCAAGCCACCGCTTCATGTACGGGAAAAGATAGAAATCACTGGGAACCAGGTCCGGGCTGTAGGGGGGGTGGGTCAAAATCGTCTCATTTGAACTTTTCCAAAAGTTCTGTTGTTCTTTGAGCTGTATGAGGACGGGCGTTGTCATGGACAAACACAACACCAGATGTCAGAAGACCATGACGCTTGTTTTGAATCGCTCGTCGTAGCCATTTTAAGGTTTCACAGTAAAAGGTTTCAGGAAAATGATCCGAAAGTTCCGAGATTGTGAAGCGACGGTTCTTGCGAATTTTCTCATCCACTTTGTTTACCCAGTCATCACTGACGAGAGATGGCCTACCACTCCGGTCTTCATCGTGAACGTTCGTTCTTCCATTTTTTTAAAAACGAACCCATTGATGGACTACACCTTCCCTCATAATGTTTGGGCCATACACCGCACTCAATTCACAATGAATTTCAGCTGCTGTGTAAATTTTCGACCACAGAAATCTTATTACACCACGTACTTCACACTTGGCGGGATTTTCTATCATGGCGCTCATGTTTTTACGTTGTAACAAGAGAACGCGCGATCGCACGATGCTCTCCCTTGCACAGCTAGAAGCGTACTGAACGGCTGCGCACACCGATGTGAGAATGGCGGCGCTAACCCCACTACTTATCGCGCCACACCCAAACGGCGGTTGCTTTATGGACGACCCTCGTATATATGTATATAAAATATAAAATTATTATAATATCCTATATATATATTTTTCTTGATTTAGAAAAGTAATACTTCCATTTATTTACGTTAAAATTATGTAAATGTTTAAAAAATTTTAGATAAAGTTTCCCACTTTCTTAGTTTTTGAATAGAATTCATCTGAAATAAAATAATGTGTTATATAATGTTTAAATATCAAACTTGTCAATGAAATTAATGAAATATTAAAATTGTTGTGTACTAAATGCATATTACTGATCTCTGATGTAATTTAATATAAAAACAAAGCACTGGGACTGAAATAAATTAAATGTTTGTTAGTTCCTGTGAGGTTGTGGCACTATCTATCGAACCTACTAGTAAGTTTTTTTACAATAGCCAAGCCTTCATTGCTGATTCCCCAAATCAGGCTTCATATACTAAGATTCAACCCCTAAATGAAATAATTTATCAGCCAGATCTTTCATGGTGGTAATCCATACATAAATGAAAGTACTATATTTGTCATTAAATATTTTTGGCACATTATGGAAATATCGCCTAGTAAAAGGTGGATAATACATCTCCCATATTTCCTCAACCATTAGTCAGATCGCAGTGCATGGGAGGATTATGAGGCTTAATACTAAACGTCTAGATTATTTTTGTACATTTTCATGTATATATTTGAACCAAAGAGTTCAGTAATTTATACTAAGACTGTTGTAGCGTATTTTCGTAGGATTATATGAGGTAAACCAGCAGTAACCCACAAACTGATGAGGTGCTCCATGTGGCCTTTGCCTATTCATATTAGCCAAAGCGTGCATCGCAATCTGAGCTTCAAAGCAAAGGGTTATTACGATTTGAGAGACGCTTACTAAGTATACTTAGTTGATATTTGTTTCTAAAATGTTATTTTACCTTCGTTTATAATATAAACGTAACTCTAGATTCTTTTCTCATCTCATCGCTTAACATATACAGAATAAATCGTCTTCCATTTGATACAGCGATTTTTAAGCCAAGAACAATGACTGTTGGTCAATAAAGAGAGGTCGGAAAGAGTCTGGCTTCAGATCAAGTTTCAACAAAATCAGCAATTAGACTTTTAATACTACACGTTTTATTTTTTCCTAAGTGGAAACATTGAATGGTTATAATACGTTTGTTTATTCGTTACAGCTGGTTAGGGTTATAATTAAATTTCTTTTGTACCTTTCCCATTAGTTACTCATGAAGTAGTTGCTATTCCTAATAACACATGGTTTCCAGACAATAGGTTGTCATGTAAATTAATTCCTCCTGTCTAAACCATAAATACCACAACAAGGTACGCAACACTTCTATAATAACGTCAAGCTAAAATGTTAATTGTTCCTATGCAGCGCAAAGTCTTACAGAAATATCTATGTATAGAACTAACTCGGTTTAAAATACCTGTTAGTTAGAAGTGTACAGCATTAGTAAAACGGATATTTAGACAGTTTTCAGTTTAATTCAATCAAGTCTGGCTTGACAACAATGAAAGACGAAACTTTCAAAGCCATTTATTATTTCTCCTCTCTCTCATAAAGTTAAGAATTAAATGGTCCATTACTCAATTATTCTCAGGAACTTTACAGCAAAGTTTGCAAGTTGGCTTTTTAGTTGTCTTTAGTATAATACTAAAATATTATTGAAATTCGAAAGTTTACAATATCCTGAATAGCAACGTATTAAATAGGCCTTTAATATGTACTTTGTTAGCCTAAAGAAATATGAAAGAGTAAAAATTTTAAACAATCTAATCAATGAGTTATTATTTAAGTAAAAGAGTAGTATAGCCTCATTTCATTTTTTTATATATAAAAAAATTAATTACCTCTAGGATTACAAAAATCATAAAACTAATAATTCTTATAAAGCATTCTACTGAGATATATTATATATAAAATAATTGTTTTCAAAATAAAATTTGTTGTATTGAATTTTATGGCTCTTATCTCAACCTATAATTACCAAGACTGGACCATTTACCATAATTTGAGGTGCCGGGATGGAATCACAAAGTATTTAAATGTAAACAATAGGACATACGACATATTTTTAAAGCTAATTATGATAGAAACATGACAGCGAAGTTTGTTTTCAAAAGTGCTTACAGTTTATGAACAGCAGGATAAAATATAGATTTAACTCAAAATACTGCATTAAAAAAATGTATTACATGTTAAAATGTATCTCAAATATATCGCAAAGAAGAGCTAATTTTGAGAAGGGCTTGAATAATTTGGCTAACTCTTGTTGTAAATATTCGTTTAATTGCTAGGAAAGTTTATATGAAATATTGTAACTCATATTTTTACAACTTTCCAATGTCCTGTTAAAGTACAAATTTGAAACAACCATCTAAATTATCACTTATACTGAAAAATCAAGAAATTTCATGGACATAAGCCAATGATAAAAGTTTAATAGGGTTGTTGCAGATATAATATGTAAGGTGAAATTTAACAGACATGTGTAATATTCATTCAACAGACTATCGGTAATGGCGTATATTAAACCAGAATTAGTATAAGAAATTGCTGAAGTTAGTTGCTTCTAAACAGAAATAAACTTTATATGTAAACAAAAAGACGCTTTTCACAAAACTTGATATTTCAGACCTACATATATATAGATACAAAATTTAAAAATGTGTCTTACGGGATCGATAACTCTCGAATGATTAAAGGAAAAGCAATACAACTTGGTACATTATTACTGCATATTTAATATACTTTTTTGAGTAACTACCATTTTTTTCTCTCACGGGGATGGTCCGCAAGGAGTCTGAATGAAATCTTAAATTAGATCATAGAGGCGTACAATATTGCAAAATGTTTGATTTTAATGATTATAATTATTTAGCTTATAATTATAATTAATACTGTATTAAATACCTATTTTGTGTAGTATTTTTAAAAATCTTCTAATGGATTGTTCACATTGCTAGTTCATCTATTGTTACTATATATTTCCAAATTAATTTTCAATATTAGGATTTAGTAACAAAGAATATAACACAAGTTATTATGTATAGAGAATAACTTTTTAGTAATAATATTTATATCTATAGTTTAAATAAGAGTTCAGATTACTGGAGAGGAATGTTTTCAAAACAACGAAACAACATTTACTGATGTTCATACTGTAAAAGTAAAAAAAAGTAAAAAGTAAAATGTTGTTTTACTCGTTCTTACCATTCCCCGCAACAATAACCTGTTTATGCACCCCAGTCTCATACATTCCCTCCGTGAAACTGCTAGACCAGATCACGCATGAAATTGTGTACTTTGAAAACAGTGATATGGTAATGCTAGGTTGGTGTCTGACACTGGTATTATTAAGATAGCAGTAGACTGTTTGATTAATTGAGATACTTAATGCACTTTTCAACGTATTAAATAAGTGGAATTCTTTAACGGATCCTTATTCATAATAATTCATGGGGATTATATTAATGCCAGAAAATTGCGCTTTGTATATTTTTTCTAAACCATCACTTGATTTTAGTAAAAAAGAACTAAATCATCCTTTAATCTATATATATAAAAATGAATGTTTGTATGTTTGTCCTTTATGGAATCGTGAACTATTGGACCGATCATGATGAAAATTTGTACGTATATGTATTTTTCCACGGAGAAGGTTTATAAGCTATGCCCATCCCTTTCCCGATTCAGGATTCCGCCCCACTGGTTACAGAAATACCCATAAGAAATGCATTGCAGCAAACATATGTTAACGTCTTTTCAAATTTTTAATCAGCTGTTCTTTGTAAACATATATTACACTTATAGTTTTAAAGCATAGAGTAAGCTTAAGAGAAACGACAAATTTTGTTTAAACTGTTTTTGCAATCACTGTTAAACATAGACTTTACTATCCAGATAATGGTACAATTCAAATTTGACGTAAAAATTCACCTTTAACTGCAATATTTATTTAATATAAACCATGCTCATGCTTGATCAGAAGAGTAATGCAGATATCATAATTACTATCTTACGTTGGCTACAAATATAAAGAATGCTATAAAATCAACCTTAGTTGTTTTTTTTTGACAGAAGTATGGTTCTCAAAACTCCGTGTGTACATATTCTCTCGATCGAGACAACAAAGCAAGCTCAATCGTGGCATCGGAGATATAACTAATTTAATCTAAAATTTATTATAGTAAAAAAAAAAAAATTTACTAAGTAATATAAGGAATTCGGTTCTTAAGATTTGCGTGCGAAGCCGTGGGTAACAGCTAGATAGAGGCAGGAATATGGTACATACCTTCATAATACGCCCAAGAGGCTCACGATGGAACGACTATCAATTATCTCAGCAATGTTTAGAATGTGATAGAAAAAGAATAAGTGAATATAGTGTACTGTTTTCAACGGGAAATTGCGTGCGAAGCCGCGGGCAACTTTTGCAAAAAATTATTGAAATGCGCAGCAAAGCGCGCCGGGCCCGCTAGTTGTTAATAAAAGAAAAATGTCATATACTTTACTCATTGCTTGAGCGTTAGTGAAGCCTATTACTCGAAGGGCTTTTAAATGTAATCTTTGCCTGTCTGTCTTTCCACGACATATCCTAAAAATGAACTGTACCAAGGACTTTCAAATTTTTGATTAAGCATAATTTATTAATAGCAATAACTAAGTTCCATTATGGTAGACCTCAGCTCCATGACATTTGTATAATCAATAGAAAACATTTCCACACTGGTGTTATTAGAAACTATGATGGCAATGAGAAATTCTAAGATAATATGAGTAATAATGTGAGATATAAAGATGTCACATATTAAAACAGAAGCCTAATACCTCAACGCACACACAACAAACTTTTGGTGAATTGATGTGTAGCATAGAGTGAAAATAAAATTAAATAGGCTCTTATTATTAAAACAAGCTTCTAAACCTAACTTAAAGAATAAAATTGTGAATGTATTACGTATCAAGATATCTCGATAAAGATTTAATCTACAGACGCAAAAGTTTCCATGAAACTTAATCTCTACAATTACAAAAATAAATTATATTGGGTTGCATCTCTCTCACTCAGTGGGCTGCCATATTTTCTATTTTTCTGCGGGGGGATATGAATTTGTATTATTAGTTGTCTGACTAAATTTACTTAGACATTACCAGAATAAAGTTAGCTATAAACTTGATAATTTCATGCAACCTTAGCCTGTTATGGTACACATAGTTTAATCTTGCTTGGTTCAGTATAAAAGTAATTACCTAAAAGTTTTCTTTGCTCATTTATTTATGACAAAATGATTAGAATTAATATTTTACACTTAATCATACACAATATAATGATAAATTGAATAAACAGTTTAAAAACGTGCATTTTTTATGTTTATTTAGTATAATAAGATCTACTGTAATTAAAGAAAAATAACACAAAAACATTAAAAGTTCCTCTCCACTAAGAATATAAATTAATGATTTCTTGCTAAGAGTTTATGCACTATAGATGATTTTTTTTCCTGTTTTCGCTGCTTATTAGGGATCTTTTCATTTTATTTCACTAAAATGTTAATTTAAGTCAATGCTATGATTTATGTTGTTTTTACCTTGTTTGAATATCACTTTGAAATTCATTACCACGTTCTAGTGATTTACATTTTACTATTGTGTCTAATACTCGTATACAAGTGTAACGGTATAAAATGTGTATACATTTGTAATGATAACTACTTATTATATAAATATTTGTCAATGGATTTTCAATGGGTAACTTCAACCATGCCAAATAGCTTATTAAATAGATTTAATCCTTGATTGAGTTACTTTGTTATACACTTGTTAAACGTACTTTATTTGGATATGTCCAACACACAACTCAAACACAGTGGAGCATGGTTATTGGCCTATTTTTCAAAGAATTATAATATATTTAACGTAAAATCTTTTACCACACCATATCCTGGTACCAGGACTTTTTGTTAAATGATTTTAACCATATAAAAGACGTTTTGTATACTGAAAGGTTGTAATTCATAACTTCAATGTTTTAACAGTTATCGTACTTACAGTTACGTAATAATAAAAGCAGTTGGAGGTATTCATTCATTAAATCCTATAATTCGAGGTATTTATTCAAACATGTTCGTTTAGGTCGCTTGTGCTGACATTGAATTAAAATTATTAACTTCTATCTCCGTCCTTTTATGTACTTTAAGCATTAAGCAGCTTAAAATTTCAGAAATAATACCAGTAATTAGGGCGAAATATTATTTTCCCCTTAGCTGTGATTTATGTTAAAATTAATTTTTTTAGGTCAAGCCAGACTTTTCAGATTGTAAACGATAAATTAATTTGATTTACCTTATCGTGCTCATTAACGATGAAAAATATTGAAGATTTATTATATCTAATTATAAAACTCAATGTTTAATATTACATAGAACTGACATTAATTTTTACTATCATATCGCCGACACTAGGAATTGTTTAAGACTTATATTGTTGTCAACCGCAAAATACATTAACAATATTATTGTGATAAGCGAAATCACTTTGTGTTGTCGCATTAGGAGCAGTAATAGAAATTAGTACGTTTTTTATTGTACTAGTACTTTTCATTATAAATCATTAGATACTACAAAAAAATTTAAGTATTGGATAATAATATTATATTTAGTTTCGATATGAAAAACAACATGTAAATCTTCATTATTTGGTATATTACAATTGAAAGTGTTCTTACAGACTAAGAATGGAACGCGACGGTTGCAATTAAAGGTCATTCGTGTTGCTGTTACATTGTAACCAAAGACGAACATATTTGTCTCTAGTTGTATAAACCAGCGACTTCGCGTCGCACGTCCAGATTCATAAGGTCATACGAGATTAGGACCTCGTATCTTAAGGCCATGTCACACTACCGTGGCGTCGCGTCCGTCCATCTGCGGATGGACTTTTAAAATAATCGCTAACCATGTTGTCAAATAGGACAAGTCACACTGACATAACCGACGTGGCGCAACGTACGTCGCGTCGGCCGCCGTCTGCTGGGATATGCGGCTGGAGCGATTCTTGGCCGACATCGGCGAAGCTACGTTGGCTCGCGCATGAGCATAAAGTATCTTGGTCAATTAAATCTAAAACTTCGTCTAACTTTACTTGTTGTAGCCTAAAGTAAGTAAGAAATTTGTCATCATCGGCTTCAAGGTCATGCATTAAATGATGGTACTTTCCAAACATCCTTCGTTTTTTGTTGATAGGATGTACCCAGTGATCTCTTTGTGCCACTGAATATAATAACATCAAATCGTCATCACTGCTGCTATTATCGCTGCTGGAATCACCCAGCCAAGGAACTGCTGAACGTTAAGTAGGGTCTCCTGGTTCACTACAAAATACCGGCACAGACATTTTATTGTGTACTGAGCTTCCACCCTCCTAAAAAGACGTGGCGTTGGCCGCGGACGCGGATGCGTGTCTGGTAGTTTGACGGGATTCGAGACCGTCGCGGCATACGCGGACGTTCATACTATGGATGGACGGACACGACGCCACGGCAGAGTGACATGGCCTTTACTCGGTGTTTGTGATGTCACTGTTGCCGGAGTTTATGTTGTGCTCCATTCGCATTGCCAAACTATATCTCATCACCCAGACCACGTCAGTAGTTACGATATGTGCCTAATTTACATTTCTGTCATTAAATACTTATCTATAACTAGCAATCACATTCACCTTCACAAGTGATTTTGTAAGCTTTGTACATGTAAGGGCACTTCTGGGTAGAGTGAATTATATTTCCAAAGGCAATTTTAAATTTACCTTCACATAATTTAGAAGGGGTTAATTCAATACAAATGTTGAGTTCAGAATACATTATATGCAAAAAATTTATCACTGATACTTTCTGTAGTAAATATGTGATACATAGTTGGTTTTATGAATCCAAAAACCTATTGATAAAGCACTATATATTAAATATGTCTTAATAATGCAGACACATGTTTCTGACTGTTTTTGAACATCAGCTGAAAGTTTAATCAACAGTCATGTGTTAGTTAGCTTGGGGTAATATTTCTGAAATATTGTAAATATGTTCACGCATTCCAAAACACCCGAGAAATTTTTTCTTTTTTATCATTCTAAAATTGCCATCGGACTTCATAAAATATGTAAAAAAGTATAAATCGAATCAGTCCAAAGTTCTAAAAATTAGTGCTGAGCAATATTTAAGGATTATTGTGAATTTATGAGATGTGCATTTTCAAAGCATTGCTGTTGCGAGAGAGAGAGAGAGAGAGAGAGAGAGAGAGAGAGAGAGAGAGAGAGAGAGAGAGAGAGATTAATATCCATAATAATATAATCTTTTTTGCTTATTTTTAATTATATTTCGAACTCACAAGATGCGTGAAAGATTATTCGGATGTCTGGTTCCCTACAGCCACTCCAGCTCTAATGCTAATTTTAATCGTCTATTTAATCCACTCTCTGTCTCGGAGAATTGCAGTGCGAGTGGTTATGAACCTAAGCGCCCGATACGTTTGATCCTAAATTAAAAGGGATTTATCACTCAAATGCACCTAAATTTCACTATGTTCTCTTCTCGACAATCTTGAATGTATTCCAATTTCTAGGGAACGATGGTAAGAGATATCTTTTAGATTTCATAAACCTTTATAAAACCAGTATCTACAGTGATTATCTTTATATTGAGCCACGTTTACTATATAAGAATAATTTAAATTATAATCAATTATTTCAGTCACATACGGGTTGTTTTCTGCTTTCCATATCGCACAAGGCTTATGACGTGATCTTTCAGTATTAATTGTATGTTCTTATTCCTACACCAAATCATAACAACCATAAAGTCAACAGAGACCATGGTATTTCCTTACCACAGTGTATATAAGTCTTGAATGTTAAGTACTTAAACATTATATGGAAACCTTAGTATTCCTTATGTTAGAAAGACCTAGATTTTCAATTATTTAAAACCTTTTTATCTTGGTAGGTTCCAGAAATAAATATGTTGAACAAATGAGAATGGTATACACCCTGAATCTGTTTATGCGATAACGATAACAAATAAACTCACGTTATTATTTATGTGTATGTACTAAACTTATTAAGTATATGAGAAATCTATTAAATTTACTATGTGATAGTTTTCGCAATGTAACGATATTATATATCTTCGAACGTGCTCTTGCGGTAGCTTTTGATGGTAAGTTTTTCCAAGGTAATTTCGTTGTGAAGGAAAATATAAAATAGTAAGCATGAAACTATTAGCTTCTTGTGACTTTTTGTATATACATGAGACCACTCATGACTTAAAAGCAAACTTTAGTTTAGCTTATCATAAGTAGCAAAAAATACTATAAAGAAACTTTATTGTATTAAAACACATACAGTAGGCTTAGTAACCCAATACGCATTTTCAATCAAATCAAATCAAGTTTATTTTTACATACAAAAATTAAAGACAAAAGTAAATCTTTATATTGAAAAGGATACCAATGTAGCATTTGTATATCTCCTTAATGCAAATTAAACAAAATAATTGTAGAAATACACTTCAAAATAATTAAACATAAATAATTACAGCTAAATAATATAAATAAGTCTTATATCACAAGAAATAAATCCATGTAATGAAAGAAAGAGATATATTAAAACACACACACTCATACACACACACGTGTGTGTGTGTGTGTGTATATATATATATATATATATATATATATATATATATATATATATACACACACACACATATATATACAGCATTAAATTTGCAACATAATTACCTACCACAATAACTAAATTAGTTTCCTGTATTGAAGGCAATACTATTGAATTCATTGTTGTCTACATGTCCCTACTTCACAGACTTATTGTTGAAGAAAATGGGTCTTACTACAATCTATGACATATTGTGAGGTTTTAAATATGTTAACATATATATGATTATTGAAACTCATATTTGAATGCAGATAGGGGATCAGTTTTATAATTAACTCCATTTTATCAATAAGGTTTCGAGTAATTCGATAAATGCACTAAACGTAGTATAGTTATTTGTTACTTGTTTATTGTTCTATAGTTGTGTATGTTTAGTCGGCTTTGTTACGGTGAAGTCTACAAGACTCGTGAGAGGCGTAAAGAACAAAGTGCGTGGCCGAAAAACGTATTATACGTGAAAGTTTATAGGTAGTGAAATCAGGTTTTTAAAGAAACAATTTATTATACATAATAATGCAGCATCATCCAGTCCAACTAACCATTTTAATATGAGGTTGAACGAACTTATATACGATTGTATTCAAATAATTTTAACGGTTTAAAAGCTTTGTGCCTATGAGTTACAATAAAACATTCAAGATTATTTAATTATACTTTAGTAAAACGCTACTCACCTCAACAATTAATGAACAAAACAGCGCTGGCACCTTAAGCTTTCTTCTTTCAATGGAATTTTCGCCCTTGTAGACATCATACTAAGTAAAAATACATAATACAATGAAAGAAAAGCATTTCTAACTTGTTAAATGACGAAAGCTTATAGTATAAATATAAATAACGCTCAACATAAAGTGGAATTATTTAAAGTAAGTAGAACTCTTTAAATAAGTTAAACCATGCGTGCGAGCTTTAATGACTTCTGCATACTTGTTGAAACGTTGACAGATTTGAATAATACATAAATTTAATAATAGAACGTTTTGTAGCTTTTAAATAAACTACTCCCATGGGTGACGAAGCACTCGCTGCAGTTATATTCTGGAACAGTAACGTCTTCCACCATTAAATCTTAATATTTTATCAATTCCATTTTCCCCCTGTGTATTTAGGAAAGAATGTCCTTGTAGTACTTGATCATCCCCTTGTAAACCATAACAAAGGTCTTTTGTCCTTTTTTCAGGAAAGTACTGATTATGTTTTACTATAAATTAAATAATTATCAGATTATGTGATCAGATTTAAATCTTTGTAATAATAAATACCACTTTGAAAATAGTTGCTACAATGTTATATTTTAATTGGTGTTTAATACATGGTAAAAAGCGTAATTTTTATTTAGGGCACACTGAGCAACACTTTGTTTTACTTATTTGCTTGGAATGTAACCAAACTGTAATAAAGATTTTTGTAGTGATATTATACTGATGCAAACTTATTTTTTTTAATGTTGATACTTAACAAATACAAATAAACCGCTTAGTAACTCATTTGTTCCAGATACCCACATCAGTGGAAATTGACATAGCGGTGCCCATGTTTGTGAGTAATAATATAGACTATTTTAATCTGCATGGGTATTAAACCATGATTACTACCAAAATAATGAAATGAACAACATGTTTCTTCTACTTGGTTTCTCAGGTATCAGATGCTCTTGGTGGTCCTTGAATAACACATTTCGGAGTACTGAGAAACCCCTAACATGTAGATGTATCGATAGGTGTATACAAGAATGAAGATTCATGGTGTCACCTTACATATTGAAATCTTATTGACTCTTCGTACGTTAAAAATTATTTGTTATTTTAATTAACATAAAATTAATTTGATAGTGGTTTATCCAGATGTATTTGTCGTGAAAAGGTTTTTTTTAACTAAATGGTTGACAAGGTATAAGTGATGGTTACATCATATATAATATTCTTCAAACAATGTATTATGGTAATACTAAACTAGATATGCGTTCACTAAAAATAAGGTGCTATTTGGTTCTCAATGATGTAACTTTAGGTTTAAAGCAGTTCCTGAAAGAAATAAAGGTTTTCTCGTGAAAAACGAATAATAATAAAATTACAAGGTTGTTTTTAGTTGTCAAAACTAATCAAAATTAGGCAAATAAGAAAATCAAATTTAATTCTAGAACTGGAAATATCATAAGCTTCAATGTCTAGTGTATCTCGTAGGCAGATAACTTATATTGTTGGTTATTGTGAATTAAAGGAACTAATAAATATTTTTTTTCTTTTTTCATAATGAACAATTGGTACGTTAGTGATGTAATATAAATGGTTACTTATTCTTACAAACAATGACACTATCCCGTTCGATCAAATCTATTTGTAGTTATTAGAATAATCCTAAATACTGTAACTAGAAACATTATTACAATCATTTATGAAAATATTTATAAACTATTTCTACAACATAGGAAAACCAGCACATCACGGCGACAAAATATTGCTTTTATTAAAGTAAATCAGTTTAAACTGAGATTTACAACATCATAATTCCCTCATAGCATTTAAAAAATGAACGTTGAAATTCCGTAACACATAGGTACCTTGCATCGTAATTCTGAATATGCATAATAAACTTCTATATTGCTTCATTAGTTTTTTAGTTAATTGACCATTTCAATTTGGCCTCATTACCAAAATTAAACAAACTGTGTCACGTGATCTATTACACTTTAAAAAGTGTTATAAAAATAAATTTTAAGATAATTGTATTTTATTGACAGGAATCAGGCTTAATCTTCTATCGTTATTGTATCTTACCCACGTAATCATTGCAATCTGAACATCAAAGCATGCTCATACTTACCTAGTTTTTGAAACTGCAATAGCCTTACAAGACAATTTCTCTTATACTAAGTGATCTGTGGTAAACTATTTTTTAATGCACGTTAATGAATCTGCAATATATGTTTTGCCTCAATTTAGAACACAGAAATAAACATCTGGTCAAGTTAACCCTTGCTGTGCAAATGACACTTTATCTTAGTTTCTTGATTTACAATTCTTTTAGTAAGTTTTTCTTCAGATCAACTTTATTTTCTTTATTCATAAAACTACAACAAACACAGCATCCCTTTATTGGCTTAATCTATGTTAACCCTTGAAACTAAGTGCCCGCACGATATCTCGAGAACTGATTGAACTGTGTAAATGAAATTTTTACACGTTATTTATTCCCAAGATAACTATGATAATCGTATCAAAAATAATTAAGTAAACAAATTCCGGCAAGATTATTATTTCTTTTAAAAGGTCGCCCAAATTCCTCATCAGATGCTCGGACTTAACCTGTTCCCGAAATACGCTTATCCTCGAATTTGCTAACACCCTACTTAGGGGCCTGGGGGCGTAGCCCCCAGTGAGCCGAAGGCGAGTTTTAATGTATACTCTGATAAACTACATTAAAAAGTAACTGAGTTGTAATTAACCTGCAAACTGCAGTTGCTTTTATAGATAGTAGTTGCTTTATAGGTCAATGTACTGTAGTCTTTTATACAAGTCTAGTGGCAAACTAGGTTAGTGCAAATTTACATTTTGTATGACAGAAGAGTTAGCCTAATAGTGAATCTTTGCATTATATAGTTGCACAGTTATTATTGTTAGATATGACCTATAATATTTTATTTGTAAAGCAGTGGAAAGTTATTATTTTTCTATATAACGAAAAAGTTAGATCATAAAAAGCAATAGTTGTAATTGTCTCTTAATTTAGTAGTAGGAGTTAAAATATTATATTAAATAATACACTAGAAATTTATTTTTACATCCTCCCATTACTCGTACTCCTATATATTCAACGTATAAAGTTTTAATAAATATGTCATATTTTGTTCCCGAAACCGTTTTACATACTATGAAAAATATACTTCAAATCATTTTAAATTTCAAGTAATATTTCCTCACCTCTCAGCTAACACAACCAATTCCGTATTGCGTCCATTCATACTGTGTTTGTTTTAGCAATAAAAAGGTTGTTCTCAACTAATCAATTACTAGCTACAGCAATGTAATTAATAAAGTTTTTGTGACAGACCAAAGTCAATCTTTTTTTTTTGAAGTTACATAGTGAATGTCAGTAATTCCTAAGGTAATAACTGAAAAATATATAAAAATAAGTATTAAACGTATGACATTACTTCACCGTTGATAATTGTTATATAATGTAACATACTAATGGTCCAAAACATTAGTTTTTAAATTGTGACTAAAACTATTGTTTAGAAGACATATATAACATACTATCAACGTTCCTTGTTATTAAAGTAATATAATTTTCGAAATATTGACGAATACACTTGACGATAAATGAAATAAATTAAGATGCTTTGGAAGAGAGTGAGCCAAATCCTATTGTGACGTTAGCTGTCAATCGCATCCTATTCACATGTTCCCTAAATTTTGAAAGAAACTATACTAATAAGTGTTCTAATAAATTGAAATTCTGATACCAAATATATGAAGGCAACGAATGACATAAGACAACAAGTATTTAGGATTTTTCAGGCTCAATCAGCAAATGAATATAAAAGAGCATTAAAATAAAAATGCCTTATTTTTTATTAAGGGCATTTCAATATTAAAGAGGTAGTGTAACTTTTCTAAAATCGATCAACTAGGATCCTATTGTTTCTCTACCATTTAAAAATTAGTTCGTTACACTCTCTGGCATAAAGCATTTGTAACAAGGACTTATATTTATTATAATTCAGATTACTATCTATTATCTGGTTAAAGGCTTTTAAACACTGTATTCTTGGGTATTTTAGAATTAATAATAGAATCAATAAAATTAACCAAAATAAGATAGCCTATATTTATTTACGGACTTTAGTTGAATAATCATATAATTTCACGGTTTCGGGACTTTTAGCTTTTTTATTATTTAGTAACTATTTTAAGACATCACTCTAGAAAATTTTAGATAAGGAAAAGATTTCTAGGGATTTTGTTATCTTAAAAGTGTATGTAGAATTTTTGCTGTGCAGAAGAGGACCTTGTCAAGCGTTTAGGGTCTCAGCAGGAGAGATACAGAGATTCTGGCGTCTGAAACATAATTTTTTCACAATTTATCCCGTTCCTTATTTGCTTTCTTAAAACTACTTTTTATTTACAATTTATGTGCACGCAGTTAACGATACAGACCAGGAGGTCTAACTTAGATTCGAGGGCCAAAAGTTAAACCTTAAACTTTATTGCGGGTCATATAGTAATCCTTAAAATTTGAAACAGTAATACCAGATTATATAAAGCTATAAATTAAACCAAAAGAATGATTTTTACTTATACAGATATTTGTTTTATACAGTTAAAAGTATTCAGATATAATAAATTTACTGGATATGAGTATATATTTAATATTGGCACAGGAAAACTACCATATTTCAATTAAGTTCTAAGATTGCTTTAAAAAGAATTACATTTCTACTAATTGCTAATTTTTTTTTCTAAATGCTTAGCGGCCCGGCCCGCTCAATTTGGCATGACAAATAGTTGTTAAAGAAATTTAAATAAACATAAGCTTTATACCTAATGAAATAAAAACAGATTCAAGATTAAAAATTTTTATGACGTAGTGAGACGTTATCTGGCTGGAAAGGGATTTTCAAACTTTTATAAAACACTCAGAATTATTTGAATATGGTTTACTTTGATATTCTTTGCTAATATTTTTTTACAAAGTTGACACTATTAATGTAGAGAAAAATATATTGGTTTGCTATCCCTTATACTGCAATATTATTGTTATGCAATTTATGTCAATGATGGAATCCTGATACACAAAGCAACCAAGTTAAAAACTAATTCACTTTAACAATGCAATTGTAGCATCTCCTCAACAATTTCTTTCAATATATGAAATTGTGATTATTGATATTATTATCACTCATCGCCAGAAGGAATAATAAGGGAAGGGTAGTAGAAGGGAAGGTCGGGGACAACGAGAAGCAGGAAATTGGATTCCCCAGCGCTGACCAGCCCTTTTACTGTGTTGGAAAGTATCCTATTGTTAGGAAACATATTCATTTTGTTATAGAAGAGTATTTTATTAACATTTGAAAAGTTGAAAATTGTAGGCTGCTTTAATATTATTTTAATGAAAAATAATTATATATGGCTATGTTTAAATTTGTCGATAGTTGTTTATTAACTAAATGATAGGTAAACATTACTATTGCAAGAAAAAACTAATTATTTGACATAAAGTTAAGGACACTTTAAACGTGAGTGTTATATTTTTTTCAAATCTTTTAAATATTTATGATTGTTTAAATAAATTGACAACATATAGCGGATAATATCATATTAAATTCATTTTAAAGCAACAAAATAATAGTTAAAAATTTTTTTAATTATTTACTACTTTTTTAATACAGTAAATACCGAGAAGATTTCATTTAAGGTTTGATTAGATGTTTGATTTCATGCAATATATGCTAAAAATAAAGAGCAAACAGTAAATTAACCTTTTGATAAAAATACATGAGAGAGTATTATTTCTGCTCTCCTTAATTGCTTCAATTAAGAATTGAACAAAACCATTATTATAAAAGTAAATGATTAAAAGTAACTGACATAGTTTTTGTCAATTTGATATTATAATTAACTTAGTATATTAGGCTTTGTTATTTCACCTGGTAAAATGGATAACGTAATGTGTAGGCGTTTGTTATTGTTATAAAACCTTAAATAAAACATAAAATCATGTAAAGGAGAAGTTTTACGACAGGCTATATTTATACCTAAATATTATTGAATCTCAATCGAAACGGTTATAATAAAATTTGAATTTCCATATTCCTCGAATGTTTACATATTTATATATACTTTTACAATGTATAAGAATTTCTACTCTTGAAATTTATATTACTATATATTATGTTTTAAACTTGTTATATAGACATCCAGGTAGATCTTAATATGTTGTACGTAATTTTTGGTTTTCATGAAACTATCTAGAAAACAAATCTTGTATGCAGTATAATCAAATATATTTCGTGTCTCTTGTGGTGAAAATATTTTCTTTAAATTTAATTCGTATAACTGTTTCCTATGGTAATGACTAATGCAGTTTTTGATTTTTGATTACATATACACAGTTAGCAACAAAAAAGAAACCGTAAATGGCCTAGTAATAGATTTACTAAAAACTTACGTAAAAACATAGAACACTCCTAGAAATAAACTTTAGAATATGGAATATGTGTAACCATTTGAGTTTGTAACATTACTTATCACTACTTACTACTACATCAGAAATTAACAAACGTATAAGTAATAAAATTTTTTTATTTCATAATTTTTTAAGATTTATAATATTTTTGTAATGAACATGTTTTTTTAATTATTAGGACACCAATTGGAAAAACCAAGAACAATTTTTCTTTATATCTCCTGAAAAAGATCGTAATTTGACTAGACGTGTAAAAGTAAGGAACTGAAGGTGTTTAAGCAGTTTTATTGCTGAGTTGTGGAGAACATAATTTAACCAGAAATGACGCCGCTGCTTCTCACGTCGCAGTGAAGTGAGATAATACGGACCTGTAATAATTAAATTTGTACATTTACTACAGACAGGTTTATTCATAATGTGTAACTGTTAGGACAATAATACAAGTTTACTCTAGGTTATTTAGCATTTTATGGTTTATTCAACGAACAGATAAAAATTATTAAACATTAATTATGTAATAGGTAATTTAGTTTTAAAACGTGTAAGAGTAAAAATTCAAACGGATATTATCCTATGTAGCATACAAGTGGTTTTACTGGAAATATTAGAACCAAGTTTGTGTGAAGGCTGTTACACAAATTAATTACAACTTTTACTATTACTTAAAATTTCCATTAAGTTTTAAAATTACTAATTCTGTCAATTATAATGCCATATTTTAATATTGCATGCTTCTGTTCAAAGGTGTAAAGAATTTCATAGTCTGTCAAAAGTCCCAGGAGTAGCGCTGATGCTATTGCATCCTTCTTGTACCAGTCGGAGCAATCCTTGAACATCGGCAACCTGTCTCGTACAACTCTGTTTGTAAGTAACTGTATATAATTAACTAGGGTTGCATTAATTTTAAAATCATATTTTAGAAATATTGTTTCCAATACAATTTCTCAGTTGTTTATAGCAATAAGGAAATGTTATAATTATTATTACTGTGGACTTCAGTTAACCCATACAAAATAGTCCAGTGGGCTCCTTGCCCAATATATTTCAGGAGTTTGTGGCCTTGAGGTAATCATCCAAATTATTACTGTAACGAATCATACGTCGAATATTTTTTTCTATTTCATGGTTTGGTTCAACGCGCCTTTCTTTAATAGTTGTTACAACCTAACTGTCTACCCTAAACGTAGATGAACAAATTCACAATTCTTGCATTCACTGATATCTCTGCCAATAAACCGCTCCATATAAAACCTCTGCTACAGCACGGGGGTTTTCCAAGGAGTGCCGTTTGCTAAACGCATATCAGCGTACTCCTCATTGTTCTATTAGCTAATGGTTTTACGTAATGACTATTTTATTGAAATATATACGGGCAGTCAACGCTAATCAAAGCCAAATTAAAGCAGAATACTTACAAAACGGCATGGCCTTTGTAATGCAACAATCTTTAACTCTATTTTTAATGAAATTATTGAAAATTTTAGATTTTAATAATAAAAACAACTTGTAATAAAGCAAATACCAATAAGTAACAAACAATTAGAACTTGACTTACGAATGTAGATTCCCCATGTAAAAATGCATTAAAACTAACTAAAATTGATTTAATTAGTTTATTCCTTTAACGAGTTATATGAATTTAGTAACCTTTTGTATTTACACTTAATATAAATATGTATGCATGCGATTTTTACGTAACAATAAGAGTCCTTTGAATAATAAAGTTTGACAATTTAAAATGCCACTATTTTGAAATGGAAAGAGATATCCCTTTAATTAATGAGATTAATTAGCTAACAATAAATCCAATATTCATGCTATGTACTTCAATAAGATCTGAGACATGAATCTTTTTCCTAAACACACATCATATAGACATTCAGGCACTAAATAAACAAAGATAGTAAATATATTTATATGAAACTTGTTGCTTCTGTCTACTAGTATAACTTGAAGTGGTGCCAATTACACGTGAACCACTCTGTATATAAAGTTGTTATCTCATTTAATTCTTGCCTTGGATAGTATGTTAAACTATTTGAAATTTATCTGATAAAGAGGTTTTCATGAAATGTGGCTATAAAAATATTTCAGTATTAAGTAATTTTAAATTGTCGTGGCAAATT